>NW_003303306.1:18806-21952 GCF_000142945.1 Phytophthora infestans T30-4 | reverse complement strand
TTCCCAGATCCACGATATAGGCCCCGGATCCATAAGCTCGAATATTCGCTTGGGATTCGGAACAATCCACGGACGCAGAGTGAAGATTTTCCACTGCTGCTCCACCCCATCCCCACGTCTCGCCAAGACACTCAAGCTTCACCACTTGAACGCTTCGGAAGTTACCGAGAGAGCAAGATCTTGCCCTACTGACGGGTACACAAGGTGAGGAAAGTTCAGCAGAACACGGATCATCGGGGGACCCTTCCGTTAGTCGGTGTCTGGGCGCAGTTGGTACGTTGGATCTGGCAATCTCGCAGATTTTGCTGATCCCGCTACACCACAAAAAGCTGTTGATTTGGCGAAAGAAGTCTCGGAACTTTACGCGGCAAATTTAAGCCTTGCCACAGTTGAAAGTGTGTTATCTATCGACGCTACATACGAATCCGCGGCTGCTGTTCTCACAAAGTTCAAGATGGTTGACACAAGCCTTAAGTTTTAAGCGCCTACAGCTCGAACCGTATCCGGCCTACCACCAACGAAGCTAGTTATACAATCGGACTCTATAACGAGAATTTTACGTCATGAACAAATTCGAACATGCAGTGGAAAAGTCGCAAAACTGCAAGCAAAATACAAAGGACTACGCGAACAGGATGTGGTGCTGGATTTTGCTGGGATTGGTTTGTATTCAACAAGAACGGTGGGTATCATGAAGAAATGGCACACAGCTACAAAATCCATTAAACTTATCGAGAGAGGTCTGAGTTGGGCGAAGAGTATTGATTTCGATGTCACCATGCCGCAGTCGTTTCAAATCCCAGAGCAGTCCATTCTTCCAGCAAAACTGAAGGCTATCTCCCTGTTGTCATCAAAGGTATGTATTTTGTCGTTGTACACAATCGTTTCAGCTCATGCTAACTTTCCTTAATGTGAGTTAAGGCGGAAATACTGGACCTCATTGGGAAAACTCAACTAAGTGACGATACTATGGGCTTTGTTATGTCCTCGCTCTTCGAGTCCAAAGCCAGTATTATAACTGTGGATACAAATGTGATCGGTCCAAGGGAACATGGTGCTGTCTCAGTCCCGATGACGGTATTCGCGGACATGTTCAAGAACTTGTCGAAGGAGAAAATTCTGATCCCTGTATGCTGCAACAAGACCCATTGGTGTGGTATTATGGTGGATGTGGAGCGCACAGAGGCAATCGTGTACGACCCAATGCCTTCTACATACATGATTGGAGTCCGAGCGCTTACTGAGAAGGTAGTGACCCAGCTGCCAAATTTCGCCCCACGACAGTATCGTGTCTCTCTCTATCGTGGAAATCTAGGCGTTCAGGTCGACAGTTTTAACTGCGGGATGTATGTCTTGCTGGCGTTTGAAGTGTTTGCCGGGAACGACGGACTTAGCTACCTGAACAGAAAGGAACTACAGTATTTGCGCAATCGATACCTCTGCATGTGCGCGTAAGCCTAACAAGTTATCAATCGTTTTACTTAAGAAAAACGTTTTTGAGTGCTAAGTTGGATCCGCTGTGAGCTATGTACATTGAATGCTTTGCGCTCTTCGCCAGATTCAGAGTCTTAATATCCGAGTATACGCGCTGGACACGTTTACTTGGAGTGCGTTTCCTTTAATTGCGCAACTGGAGTCGGGGTCAGTCGGGCATCCGTCGGGTCGGGTCGGGCATCCGTCGGGTTGGGTCGGGCAATGTAGCCTGACTCTCTCACATCCAGTCGGGCTAGATAACGAGTGCCTTAAGAGCATCTCCAGCGGCAGGTTTTAAAGGCGGGTTTATTCTAAAAGTAGCACGGTTAGACCTCGGACGAGTTTTAAAGCATCCAGCGGTGAGTCTTAACACAGGTCTTAACTTCTCGAGGTCCTATCGGATGAGACTCCGGGCTTAAAATAAGACTCGAGTTTTATCGCTGCAGACGCGAATCGTCGCTGGGAAGATCACAGAGCTATGGGGAAGGGTTCCGTGTGGAGCGAGCACGAGACTGTGCAGCTCTGTCTTGCATGGCTTGCGACTTCAGAAGACCAAATCCGTGGTGCAGGTCAGAAGAAGGCATCATTCTTTGAGCGTGTTTACCAGCAGTGGTGCAAGAACGTCGGTCCTGACGCCGATCTTCGCTCGACAACAGCCATAGCAGGCCGGTGGAAGAAGCGTCTTCCTGAAGTGACAAAGTTCGAGGGAATTTTTACTAAGCTAAAGAGCCAACCACGGTCGGGTTGGAGTGAGCCGATGTACGTCGTGTGGTGTTGGAAATCCCACGTGAACTCTAGCTACAGATGTAGTTAGGATGTTCCCACAACAATACGTCTACTAGGATAGTAAACGATCGTTCGGGCGGACCTGAAGACCCCAGTTCTGCCCTTGCACCGGGACAAACTGGACCTTGTAAACTACTTATATAGGCCAACCAGTAAAATAAGAACACGCTACTAGCACGAGCAAAGCTAGCAGGTGTTTTGAATCCTCGTGGTCCCAACAGCGGAAGGGTACCAGGCACGGGTAAGCCTTTTACGAGATCACCGAGTGTTCAACACTCGGCTGGAAGAAATAAAAGGGAGGCAATTCAAGCAACCCCAGTCGTGCAAATAGGCAACAATAAGCCGTCACGTAAAACCTCCCGATAATAATCGGCCAATACACAAAGTCTCTTGGTCTTGCCGGATGAACCCTCGCTACAGAGCTTCGAGTTCACCGACAGGCATAACACACTCAAACAAGCTTGACCTGACGCTTACCTTGAAGCCGGACGTCGCTCTGTGTGCTTGAGTGGAAATTCTGTTCTGTATTTAAGCTTACCCTTTCGGGTCTATTCCTAATAAGAAGTCCTAATCAAGTATACAAATATCAAGTGAACAATGATCCGTTATGGATCTTCTTGCATGCCAAGCGGCGTCTGCGCCATCGCATGAACATCTTTAAGGGGCCGCGGCCTGTCCGAGACGGGGAAAGTGCCTTCCAAGGGTCGGCTGAGTCTTCTGCGAACTCATACCAACGCGCCACTTGAGGGGGTCGTACCGTGTAATGGTCCGCTGAATAGCACGTCCGGGCAAGTCCCATTATTAATAATGAGGGACGGCCTGGGATCCGGTGGCATAACGGCCGAATCGAGGAGTCCGTTGAGAGGTCGTGAGGGGACGCCCGCAGA
>NW_003303306.1:15441-18706 GCF_000142945.1 Phytophthora infestans T30-4 | reverse complement strand
CCAAGCGTCGTCTGCACCGTCGCATGAGCATCTTTAACGGTCCGCGCCCTGTCCCAGACGGTGAAAGTGCCTTCCAAGGGTCGCTGAGTCTTCTGCGAACTCATCCCAACCGCCACTGAGGGTTCGTACCGTAGATGGTCCGCTGAATGCGAATCCGGCCAGTCCATTATTAATAATAAGGACAGCCTGGATTCAGTGACATATGCCCGTATCCAATACTCGTTGAACTCGGGAGTGACGTCGTCGAGTCCCTTGCACCTTGGTGTCTCCGTACATCACATGACCGAGGGTTCGTCGCTTGAACATCTTGGGCGGAGTCACGTCTTTGTCGACGGGTGATAATCCGCAACTACGGAGAAATCACTACACCACAACTGCCCCTGTCGCAATGGAAGCCACGGTACTGGTGCCCGTTGTGACATTTCTTCATTCTCCAATTCACCATCTCGCCACCGTATGTCTAAGCGCCTGAATCGAGTCGTGTCCGACGCATTTCAGCGTCTCAATCCCCGTAGACGTCGCGAACGTGAACAGCTGGAGGTACGTCAGCTCATCCTTCTTTCGAATCATCGGTACCTTGCTCATCACCTCGCATTACTCGACTTGTTTCTCAGGAGGGCAAGACCGAGGGCTCGAACGCCCTTCAGTCTGCTGCACTTCCCCCGACAGCAGCGTCATCAACCGGTCCTCCGGCGCCTGCTGCCCCGGACTCTTCACTCCCTGCGGTAGCTCCTGCAGCACTCCCCGTCGTCGCTGAATCCGCGGAGATGGCTCCTGCTGCTCCTCCTGTTGAAGCTGGTACCGAGGATTCGCAGGGTCCGGCTTCAGCTCCAGCTGCCGAGGCTCCGGTTCCTGATGAAGAGGAGAAGGAGAGTGGTGACTCGACTTCGTTGACACTCTTGGCCACCGCGGCCAGGCACTTGGAATCGATTTGAATCCTCGCTGCACGTTCCACGACGTTCTCCAGCATCTCAGCTAACTGTTGAGGTGTCCCGCGTGACTTCGTTTTCAGTGGTTGCTCTCCGGTCGGCATTCATGTTTTGTTATTCTTAATTCACTTCCACAGCGTAATCATGTTCATGTTGTTCTTCAAATGCATATACAATTTGTTGTTGCAGTAACGTTTTTCGTCTGTTACCACAGGCTGCATCGCCCTGTGGACAGTTCACACGTGATCCAGTCACGCTAGTCTTCGTCCGCAAATAGTCGTACAGCAGACCTCCACATGACAAGTTGGATGATGGTTCCCAAGTTGGATCTTCATAGCCCACCCACTTGAATTTGAACTCGGGTACAGCACGCTCCGTGCTCGTCGTCAGTGGTGTTCTGTCGTCGAGGATGGCCTCGACTTCATATTCACCGGCAACTTGATCTGGTTCTCAGCTGTCCTCAGGCAACAGTTCCTCATCGAAGTCGAGTCTTGCTTCATTAGTCGCGTCTAGTACCAACCGAGTGCTCGGTCGACTGTTGAACTCGTTGACAGCCTTGAGTCTCGACACATGCACTACTGGGGTAGAAGCGATACCCACTTCGGTCAGGCAGTTCCAGCTCGTACGCAAACTCTTCCACCTTGCGCTTGATCCGAAAAGGTCCATGCCATCGGTAAGCTAATTTCTTCGTCAAGCCCGGTTTGACGCGTTCCATGTACAACCACGCCCGGCTCCCAATCTCGAAAAGAGATCTCGGTGGGGCTCTTGCAGGATCTTCTATCTCTTCCGAAGCTTCTGGAGGGTCCACCGAGTGTTCATTTCCACTTGGTTGAGGAACAACGGCTTTTTCCAGTCGACTCAGAGCATCATTATGCTTTTTAGCCCTTCGCTCCTTTCTACAGCCTGATAATCCTTGGCCATAGTGAGGGCGACCTCATGTTGTCGATTGATCTCACGCCGCCACGCTAGTGCGTCAGACTGCTTGCCGAGTCCTCGTTTGAGTGATGACGACATTGCCCTCAACGTCGACTGAGCATCCCAACCGTGAACGAGGTAGAACGGCGTTTCCTTCCTCGTAGTGTCTTGAGAAGTATTAATAGCAAATACTAGCTTCTCGGCGATTTCATCCCAATCTTGCTGTAGACGGTCTTCCGCGTACACCCGTACGGAACCCATCACCGACTTCACCGAGCGTTCCTGCTGTCCATTAGCCTGTGGCCGATAGCTCAAAGTCGCTCGTGATCTTGACTGCATCATCTCTGCAAATGCTTGGAAAACCTCGCTCATGAAGCGTGGGTCGCGGTCGTGCCTTATTAATGATGGGGCTCCGAATCGTCGGCACACACATTCTTCGAGCACTTGGGCAACACTCAGTGCAGTCGTATCTGACATAGCCTTGGCAATAACGAATCCCGTGAACGAGCACTGAAATAGGAGCAACGCCGTGTTGCCCCTGCGAGATTTCGGTAGTGGGATTACAAAATCCATCGAGACGATCTGGAAAGGTCGTTCGGCTAGTACGTTGCCAGGTGAGTATCCACGAAACTGTGGACGGCTTTTACTCGAGCTGCAATCTGGACAGGACTTCACGTGCTTCTCCACGTCTGCGTACAAGCCGATCCAATAATAATCGGACTAAACGCGGTGGAACGTTCTCACCACACCTTGATGTCCTCCTTCCAGCGAGTTGTGACAGTTTTGCAGGACCTCTTGAATCATCGTTGTTGGTACCACAAGCCGCAGCTTGGTCTCCTCTTGCCAACCGTGGTCGTACCGACAATTCAATCCAAGATAGTGAAGCACGCCGTCTTCTGATAACACGAACCGGTCAGCATACTTCCAGGCATCTCGAGCGTCTTTGTAACTCAGCTCTTGTGCTTGGCCCTGAAGCACCTTCTTGATGTTAAACCACTTCTGTTCCTCGTCTTGTGCCACTAGTATCCGTCTGCGTCGCTCCCGCTGTATCGCTACCGGGTCAACATCTTCCGCATCGGGAAATGCCGCTGGTACAGTCTTGTGAGGATGGTCTGGCAAATCCTGGGCGATTGAATCTTCGGTGGACGTCTCTCGTCGTTCTTCATGCTGTTCTTGAGCTTTTGAGACATCCTCCGAGTGTTCATCTGCAAACCTGACGCGTTTCTTGGCTTTCGTCTGTCGCCGAGTCATCACTGCTATATTACCATAATCGCACTTTGGTGAGCTGTAATCAACCACGAAATTTTCGAAAGTTTTCCACTTTGAAGACTCGCTGCCTGACAGTACATGTACTTGCCCTCTGCTCCTTGTGACGAAACATCTCCCGAGTCCTCATCCGGCTCGTAGATCATTTCCTGGAT
>NW_003303306.1:10443-13821 GCF_000142945.1 Phytophthora infestans T30-4 | reverse complement strand
GCCCAGAAGCCGCTTGCTGCATCCAGCGAGCAGAACCACTAGGTAGCGCTCGAGATCTGTTAACAGGTCGTCGACTAGCGGCATTGCATACTCCATGATCGCAGTGATAGCATTCACCATCTTGTAATCAATGCAGAGCCGGATGTCCAGCCCGATCTTTTTCATCACAATCACGATCGGTGATGCCCATGGACTGTCTGAAAAGACGATCAGTCCCACACGCAATAAAGCGCGCAGCAGCTCGTACAGCTTGCCGAGAAATCGTAGCGGCACGCGCCGGGCACGCTGTTTAATCGGGGCGTGCCCCTGTGTGTCGATATCGCATACCGCACCGTAGGCTGGCGGCGGCAGTGCGTTACCACTAGCAATCAGGATGTGCTCGTGGTTCTTTAGCGTCGCGACCAGACGTTCTCGGCGTTCAGCCGACAGCTCAGGATCAGCTACATTAGGCGCAGTGTAGTCAATTGTCGTGTTGATCTCTTCGGTCAGATCCGGCAGGAATGCCAGCTCCTTCGCGTAGTCGTCCAAGCCAATGTTGTTAGCTGGGTGTTCGTAGAAATCATTTCTCGTATCCTCCGTTGCTTCATTTCCCTCGGTTGTTAACACTCGAGCAACCGAGATGTATGTTCCGTCCAGCGCCGCTACGGATTCTTCCCTTGACTCAACATTGGCATCCGCTTTGATTTCAACAGTCGGTACTTGGTCCATCTCCTTCCCATCCTGGTTTCCCATCTCTGGACCATCTACCGAGTCGTCGTTCGCAATATTGAATGCGTGGGCCGCCGACATATTAGGTTGTTGACTTTTGTTCCGCTCTCGTTCTGCCGCTGTCTTGACATTTCGGAATTCGCACCAATCTTGCAATGAATACTCGGTGCCGTACTCAACACCTTCTGCGCGATGCCTGTATCCTCTGGATCAACCACCGATGGCTCGTTCGCAGATTTGGTGACACACAAGGCCGGGACAGCTTCGTCAAAACGGGTGACTCCATTCAATCCAGTGCCGTTGCTTCTCGCTTCCGTGGTCACCCCTGACTGGACACTAACACTCGTTGGCGTATGTACCACGTTTACCGGCCTCAGTAGTTCGTGTGTACGCACTACCGAGGCTTCGTTCGCGTTATTGCCTCCGCCATGGGTTGTCGTGTACGTGTCCAAAGGTTCTGCGGAAGGCTGACCGTCGGCCGAATCCCCGGCTGTCACCCCAGACGCCAGACAGGCTTCCACTCGTTCACGTTCTTCCAGGATCAGTGCCCAGCGCTCTGCACATGTCAGACGATCACTAGAATCCACTAGCGAGTCTTCTAGAGGTCGTGCTAGCACCCCACCGGGTTCTGGGTAGTATGGTCGATCAACTGCTGAAGGCTGAGTTGCAAGCCATTGTTCGTAGATTTCGCATTCACGCTGAAAGAGCTCGCGGTCTCTACAACCTTCGTAGGCTAACACTTGCCAGTCTTGGTACTTCTTGGACTCCAGACGCACATAGCCGTCACATCGTGGCAAATCCCCATCTGGAATCCACATCGCGATCGAGTCGTGTGCTGGTAGGTACACAGTTCGATCAGACACGTTGGTCAATCGAATGCTCTGAGGCCGTCCACGTCGAAACCTCGTCACTGACGGGATTAGCTTGTTCGTTCGACGAACCCACAGTACGTGTTCTTCCAGCCCGACTTGACGCTTCGCTAGTCGATATTCTCGCCACTCGTGCGCTTGAATGTCCAACCGCTCGGGTGGCCCGGCGTTAACATGGGAGCCGTATTCTTCGCTGTCGATCATGTTCTTGGTCTTTATCAGCGGGATTTGGACTTCGTGCGGTAATTGCGCCGCGCCGTGGAACAGGTCCAACCGGATCCCAGCTGGGATCATAAAGTCGGTCCCGAGTACCACGTCGACGCCTGCACTATGCGCCATTACCCACATCTCAAACTCGTACACCATCTCCCATCCGAGCGTAATCTTGACGCACGCTCGTCGCGTCGTAGACACCTTGCCTTCGTTGATTCTTTGAATGTCAATGCGGCGTCCGTGATCAGGTACATCTCGGAGTCGCAACTTCTTGGCAAAGGCGTCAGTGATCACACTAACGTTCGCTCCTGTGTCGAGGAGGATCCTCGTTCGCTGGTCGCTCACAGCGCCTTGCACCAGAGCTCTCATTCTGATCCGTCGGTCGAATTTCTTGGCCGACCACCACCCCTGTCTCTCGCCAGGGTTCAACTTCATAATCTTGGAGTGACCCTTGGGCTCGTCTCGCGCTGCACTCGAAACCACGCCGAACGAACCCTCGCTGGTGCCCTCATCAGTATCAGCACACTCCACTCTCTCTGCAACACCTCCACCGAGGATTCTACTCCTCTCCTTTTCATTTTCCGTCGCGTTCACACTTGTTACGTAATTATCAGGCCATTCACTCTGCCCCATGAAAGCAAAGATACACTCTGCTTCCATTGAAGGCTCGGTAAACTGTGGCAGCCCGATAGGGACCAACCCAGTTGTAGTTGGCGGGCTGCCTAGTTTAAATGACGTTCTTGAACGACGGGCTTGAGCTCTGGCGGGAGTTCCTCCTTCGTGCCTTTGGTGCGCACAAATTTGGCAAGGTCTTGGAAGTTGCGGAAAAGTTCGCATTGTCCAGCATCGTGGAGTTGTTTGCAGAACTTGCATCGCTTGTTACAGTAGTGGGCGGAGTGACTCATGCCACCGCACTCCGCGCATGGTCCGTACTGTGGGCGTCGGTTGTCGCGGTTGAAGTCACGTCGACCGCGTTGGTCCTGATTGAACCCACGGTCACCACCTCGGCGATCTTGATTGAAGCCATTATCGCGATCAGGCATGTTTCCACGTGGTTGACGGTTGTCTGAACGTGCGTAGGTGCCTTCAGCAGCTGCACGGCGCTCATTTTCGTTAGCAGCGGCGAGGTATCGGTCGTTTTCGTCCAATGAGAAATCACCGTCCGTATTATCAGGTTGAAAGTCGTTGTACTCATCTTGGACATCGTCGTAAGCGTTCGGATCTTCGTTTGAATACTCGGTGCCTCCCTGAGCAGCTTCACGACCTTCTAATTCAGCTAGTAGGTCGTCCACCGTGGCTTCAATGAGTGTCACTCTTGGTTTGTTGCGGTTGTCATCGCGGCGACGGTCATCACGCCGGGTTGTTGCGGGCGTACCCATCGTCGCGTCGCGTATCACGACTCTTAGAGTATCGGTACTCACTGTCACGCTTGGGCCATTCTCTCTTTGCCCTTGAGGAACATCTTCGATGGATCTTCTTCGAGGCTCAGGAAATGGGCGGCGGACTCGAGGCGTGGGGAGAAGACTCTCCGCTAGTTTGGTCATCGTCGCATGGTTGGCAGGGAACTTGCTTGTACGTGTTCTTTCGC
>NW_003303306.1:7219-10252 GCF_000142945.1 Phytophthora infestans T30-4 | reverse complement strand
TACCTCTTTCAGCCTGGTTTAAAGAAGTGGGACAGATGTTCCATCCCGGTTTCCGCCTGGGCGGGAGTAGTTAACCCGACAAGTTGCCGGTTTGCCTGGACCGGCGAGCAGGTAGTAGCGGAATGACACCGCGTCGCTCAGCAGCTTTCCACTTTGCGTTTCGTCCTCCTCCGGAAGTTGACGGAACCAAATGAATGGCTCCGTCCCGGAGACTTTAGCTCCAAATGGAAATGCCCCATTTATCGGCATCTGTGTGGGTTCCAGTCATTTCATAGACGAACCCACGGAGCCACTGCATACGGTTCTCGCTCTTGTTGCGAGAGCCTGAGAACGGCGTGATGCGATCCAGCGGTCGGTGCGAGGCCATTTCAATCCTCGGTGTTGGGTCCACGTCGTTCAGCGTCGCTAGCTCATTCATCTGACGCATCAACTCGAGTTGAGGATCTTCCTCGTCGAATGTACGCACCAAAATGTCATCGTCACTGGACGAACCATCGCTGTCGACTTGACGACGTCCGGCACCACCCTTGGGAGCTCGCGCACCGCCTTGGCGACCGAACGAACCCTCGTTACTTGCGTAAATACGTTGCATACGGCTCTCCGAACGTGGCGTAACCATGTGCGAGTCTTGAAAGTACGGTGAAGCTTCGGTAGTGCCAAAGTCACCACGCTCAGCTCCACGCTTGGTCGGAGGAGTACGAACGAGTCGTTGGGGCGTCGGCGGCAATGGAATCTTGGACGGATCTTCATCTTGAATCATCGGTCGACTCACAGGTTGCTTTCCGGCATTGATGCCAACGGCGCCAAACGCCTTCCGAAGCTTCTTCTTCCATTTCTGGAGAGCAGCTCCGGCTTCATGTGGACTCCAATCCTGGAGCGACATCGTCGATGGGTACGTCTCGTTCTCGAACCCCAGCGACAACAGTAGCGAAACTGAATCCTCGGCAACTTGGCTAGTCGAAACCGAGTTGACTGGGTATTGAAGTTCCTGCGCAAGCGCAGGCCAGTCGGCTTTTTTCTTGGGAATGGGCTTGAACAGCTGCATCCACTCATCATTCTGCATCAGCGCTTGTACGCGGTCGAAAACGCGCTTGGCGGCTGGTGTATCACCGTTGATAGGTGGGCGAGGTGCCTTCAGCAGTGCTGAATGCTTTGCACTTGCCACCAAAGGTTTAGAACCCTCGGTCCCATCGTCATAATCATCGTAGGCTGGTTCTGGTCCCGCAACATCATCGAGCTCGTCGGCGAGGTTCCTCGAAAGGGACCTGGTCGCCCCGCTCAGCCCCGATGATAGCGTGGCCGTCTCCGGCGTCGCTGCGCCTGGCTCTGGAGCCGGCGTCTTGTCTTCGTAATCTTCATAATCGTGGACGTCAGGACCGATGTCCGCTTCGTCGTCGAAGCTCACTGAAAGCTCGGTGGCGGCTGCAAAGCGCGCAGCCGGGCTTGAACCCTCGTTGCGAGCCCCGCCAGACTTGGCAGGCGTAACTGGTACCGTCGGTTGTCCTTTCGCCATGTTTCTTGTCTTTTTCTTGTTCTTCTTCTCTTGGTAGCTCGTTAACTGGAAGACCATACAAACCGTTCACAATGGACACACGCTGTTCCCGGGTCGCGGCAGCAGTTGTGGTGTTGGAAATCCCACGTGAACGCTAGCTACCAATGTAGTTAGGATGTTCCCACAACAATACGTCTACTAGGATAGTAAACGATCGTTCGGGCGGACCTGAAGACCCCAGTTCTGCCCTTGCACCGGGACAAACTGGACCTTGTAAACTACTTATATAGGCCAGCCAGTAAAAATAAGAATACGCTACTAGCACGAGCAAAGCTAGCAGGTGTTTTAAATCCTCGTGGTCCCAACAGCGGAAAGGGTACCAGGCACGGGTAAGCCTTTTACGAGATCACCGAGTGTTCAACACTCGGCTGGAAGAATAAAAGGGATTCAAAACAAGCACTCCCAGTCGTGCAAATAGGCAACAATAAGCCGTCACGTAAAAACCACCCGATAGTAATCGGCCAATACACAAAGTCTCTTGGCCTTGCCGGATGAACCCTCGCTACAGAGCTTCGAGTTCACCGACAGGCATAACACACTCAAAAAAGCTTGACCAGACGCTTACCTTGAAGCCGGACGTCGCTCTGTGTGCTTGAGTGGAAATTCTGTTCTGTATTTAAGCTTACCCTTTCGGGTCTATTCCTAATAAGAAGTCCTAATCAAATATACATATATCAAGTGAACAATGATCCGTTATGGATCTTCTTGCATGCCAAGCGTCGTTTGCACCGTCGCATGAGCATCTTTAACGGTTCGCGCCCTGTCCCAGACGGTGAATGTGTCTTCCAAGGGTCGCTGAGTCTTCCGCGAACTCATCCCAACCGCCACCGAGGGTTCGTACCGTAGATGGCTGAATGCGAATCCGACCAGTTCATTATTATTAGTAAGGACAGCCTGGATTCTGTGACATATGGACCGTATCCAATATCCGTTGAGAGTTCGGTAGTGACGCCGTCGAGTCCCTTGCACCTTGGCGTCTCCGTACATCACATGACCGAGGGTTCGTTGCTTGAACATCTTGGGCGGTGTCACGTCTTTGTCGACGGGTGATAATCCGCAACTACGGAGAAATCACTACACCACAGCACGTTGGTGGCATCCTGGCAGGGAATCCTCTGCCTGAAGACGTCAAGACAACAGTCTTCATGGATGGCCTTGTGGTAAAGTGCTTTCTCAGAAATAAGAGAATGGGCCTGACGCGGGGTCACTATCCCGAATCAATGACAATTTCAAGTGATTAGAAAGGATTTGGGTTGGCTGGCACGGATGCAAGTTGCCGGTGGTGGATTAGCCATGACGAGCAGCGCCCCGTATGAAGTGACGATGGATCTGGTATGAGCGATGTACGAGAAGGCAAGATCCACCAAGACTTACCTCGGATCCACCCTTACTTGGATTCACCTAAATGGATATGGGATATACTATACAAGAGTGGATCGGGTGTGGATCCTATGAAGGAAGGATGGTAGGTGCCCTCTAAA
>NW_003303306.1:4382-7041 GCF_000142945.1 Phytophthora infestans T30-4 | reverse complement strand
GTTCGTACTCCTCCGATCTATGCGTGGAGCTTGAAGCGTGATGAACTTTGGCACTAACCGAAAGCTTCAACCTACCTTTCCAAGGACTCCGCACCATTGGTTACCGCCACGTTCCGGAAGAGCCCGTATGCAACGTTATTTACGCAAGTAACCGAAGGGTTCGTTCGGTCGCCAAAGGCGGTGCGCGAGCTCCCAAAGGTGAGTGCCGGACGTCGTCAAGTCGACAGCGATGGTTCGTCCAGTGACCGATGACATTTTGGTGCGTACATTCGACGAGGAAAGATCCTCAACTCGAGTTGATGCGTCAGATGAATGAGCTAGCGACGCTGAACGACGTGGACCCAACACCGAGGATTGAAATGGCCTCGCACCGACCGCTGGATCGCATCACGCCGTTCTCAGGCTCTCGCAACAAGAGCGAGAACTGTATGCAGTGGCTCCGTGGGTTCGTCTATGAAATGACTGGAACCCACACAGATGCCGATAAATGGTGCATTCCATTTGAGCTAAGTCTCCGGGACGGAGCCATTCATTGGTTCCGTCAACTTCCGAAGAAGACGAAGCGCAAGTGGAAGCTGCTGAGCGATGCGTTCATCCGCTACTACTGCTCGCAGTTCACGCAGACGGCACTGTCGCGTTACTACTCCGCCAAGCGGGAACGTAATGAACATCTGTGCGACTACATAAACAGGCTGAATGGCTATGCTCGGACCACCCGTCTACACTTCGAGAAGAGTGGTCGTGACGCGAAAGAACACGTACAGCAGTTCCTGGCAACATGCGATGATGACAAGCTGGCGGAGAGTCTCTACCACGCTCGAGTCGCCGACATTCACGAGCTCGAAGAGATCATCGAAGATGTTCTCAAGGGCAAGGAGAGGATGGCCAAGCGTGACAGTGAGTACCGATACTCCAAGAGTCGTGATACGCGACGCGACGATGGATTCGCCCGCAACAACCGGCGTGATGACCGTCGCCGCGATGACAACCGCAACAAACCAAGAGTGACACTCATTGAAGCCACGGTGGACGACCTACTAGCTGAATTAGAAGGTCGTGAAGCTGCTCAGGGAGGCACCGAGTATTCAAACGCAGATCCGAACGCTTACGACGATGTCCAAGATGAGTACAACGACTTTCAGCCTGATAATACGGACGGTGATTTCTCATTGGACGAAAACGACCGATACCTCGCCGCTGCTAACGAAAACGAGCGCCGTGCAGCTGCTGAAGGCACCTACGCACGTTCAGACAACCGTCAACCACGTGGAAACATGCCTGATCGCGATAATGGCTTCAATCAAGATCGCCGAGGTGGTGACCGTGGGTTCAATCAGGACCAACGCGGTCGACGTGACTTCAACCGCGACAACCGACGCCCACAGTACGGACCATGCGCGGTGTGCGGTGGCATGAGTCACTCCGCCCACTACTGTAACAAGCGATGCAAGTTCTGCAAGCAGCTCCACGATGCTGGACAATGCGAACTGTTCCGCAACTTCCAAGACCTTGCCAAATTCGTGCGCACTAAAGGCACGAAGGAGGAACTCCCGCCAGAGCTCAGGGCCGTCGTTCAAGAACGTCATTTAAACTAGGCAGCCCGCCAACTACAACTGGGTTGGTCCCTATCGGGCTGCCACAGTTAACCGAGCCTTCAATGGAAGCAGAGTGTATCTTTGCTTTCATGGGGCAGAGTGAATGGCCTGATAATTACGTAACAAGTGTGAACGCGACGAAAAATGAAAAGGAGAGGAGTAGAATCCTCGGTGGAGGTGTTGGAGAGAGAGTGGAGTGTGCTGATGCTAATGAGGGCACCAGCGAGGGTTCGCTCGGCTTGGTTTCGAGTGCAGCGCGAGACGAGTCCAAGGGTCACTCCAAGATTATGAAGTTGAACCCTGGCGAGAGACAGGGTTGGTGGTCGGCCAAGAAATTCGACCGACGGATCAGAATGAGAGCTCTGGTGCAAGGCGCTGTGAACGACCAGCAAACGAGGATCCTCCTCGACACAGGAGCGAACGTTAGTGTGATCACTGACGCCTTTGCCAAGAAGTTGCGACTCCGAGATGTACCTGATCACGGACGCCGCATTGACATTCAAGGAATCAACGAAGGCAAGGTGTCTACGACGCGACGAGCGTGCGTCAAGATTCCGCTCGGATGGGAGATGGTGTACGAGTTTGAGATGTGGGTAATGGCGCATAGTGCAGGCGTCGACGTGGTACTCGGGACCGACTTTATGATCCCAGCTGGGATCCGGTTGGACCTGTTCCACGGCGCGGCGCAATTACCGCACGAAGTCCAAATCCCGCTGATAAAGACCAAGAACATGATCGACAGCGAAGAATACGGCTCCCATGTTAACGCCGGGCCACCCGAGCGGTTGGACATTCAAGCGCACGAGTGGCGAGAATATCGACTAGCGAAGCGTCAAGTCGGGCTGGAAGAACACGTACTGTGGGTTCGTCGAACGAACAAGCTAATCCCGTCAGTGACGAGGTTTCGACGTGGACGGCCTCAGAGCATTCGATTGACCAACGTGTCTGATCGAACTGTGTACCTACCAGCACACGACTCGATCGCGATGTGGATTCCAGATGGGGATTTGCCGCGAGGTGACGGCTTTGTGCGTCTGGAGTCCAAGAAGTACCAAGACTGGCGA
>NW_003303306.1:0-4226 GCF_000142945.1 Phytophthora infestans T30-4 | reverse complement strand
GACTCGCTAGTGGATTCTAGTGATCGTCTGACATGTGCAGAGCGCTGGGCACTGATCCTGAAAGAACGTGAACAAGTGGAAGCCTGTCTGGCGTCTGGGGTGACAGCCGGGGATTCGGCCGACGGTCAGCCTTCCGCAGAACCTTTGGACACGTACACGACAACCCATGGCGGAGGCAATAACGCGAACGAAGCCTCGGTAGTGCGTACACACGAACTACTGAGACCGGTGAACGTGGTACATACGCCAACGAGTGTTAGTGTCCAGTCAGGGGTGACCACGGAAGTGACAAGCAACGGCACTGGATTGAATGGAGTCACCCGTTTTGACGAAGCTGCCCCGGCCTTGTGTGTCACCAAATCTGCGAACGAGCCACCGGTGGTTGATCCAGAGGATACAAACATCGCGCAGAAGGTGTTGAGTACGGCACCGAGTATTCATTGCAAGATTGGTGCGAATTCCGAAATGTCAAGACAGCGGCAGAACGAGGAGCGGAACAAAAGTCAACAACCCAATATGTCGGCGGCCCACGCATTCAATATTGCGAACGACGACTCGGCAGGTGGCCCAGAGATGGGAAACCAGGATGGGAAGGAGATGGACCAAGTACCGACTGTTGAAATCAAAGCGGATGCCAATGTTGAGTCAAGGGAAGAATCCGTAGCGGCGTTGGACGGAACATACATCTCGGTTGCTCGAGTGTTAGCAACCGAGGGAAATGAAGCAACGGAGGATACGAGAAATGATTTCTACGAACACCCAGCTAACAACATTGGCTTGGACGACTACGCGAAGGAGCTGGCATTCCTGCCGGACCTGACCGAAGAGATTAACACGACAGTTGACTACACTGCGCCTAATGTTGCTGATCCTGAGCTGTCGACTGAACGCCGAGAACGTCTAGTCGCGACGCTAAAGAACCACGAGCGCATCCTGATTGCTAGTGGTAACGCACTGCCGCCGCCAGCCTACGGAGCGGTATGCGATATCGACACACAGGGGCACGCCCCAATTAAACAGCGTGCCCGACGCGTGCCGCTGCGATTTCTCGGCAAGCTGTACGAGCTGCTGCGCGCTTTACTGCGTGCAGGACTGATCGTCTTTTCAGACAGTCCATGGGCATCGCCGATCGTGATTGTGATGAAAAAGAACGGGCTGGACATCCGGCTCTGCATTGATTACAAGATGGTGAATGCTATCACCGCGATCATGGAATATGCAATGCCGCTAGTCGACGACCTGTTAGCAGATCTCGAGCGCTACATATGGTTCTGCTCGCTGGATGCAGCAAGCGGCTTCTGGGCGGTCATGATGACCTTGCGAGCGCGTAAAGTATCGGCGTTCGTCTGCGCACTCGGACATTTCGAGTGGTTACGCATGCCCTTCGGGCTAAAGAACGCGCCGATGATCTATCAGCGTATGATTGACAACGCACTCTGGGGGTTCGTTCAACCTAAAGGAGGTTGGTTTGAATACTCGGAGAAGATGCGTTTAGCTGAAGAACAGGCCAAGGAACGTCGTGGGCCAAGCGCCGAGGGTTCGTTTCAAACGAAGTTCGCGGCAGACCGCGAAGCACCGGTAGAGACCGACCCTGTACTACAACTCGTCAACAGCCCCGTCTCTGACATGTTTACGAACGGGGAGCCAGACGAATCATCGCTGGTACCTGTATTTGGTCGACGGTCGTTTGTGGATGACATTTGCTTCGGTGGCGAGGATTTCGACAGCTGCCTGGCGACGCTGGACCGATTGCTAGCAATATTTGCACAGTGTCGGATCAGCATTAGCTTCACCAAGAGCATCTTTTGCCAACCCAAGGTGGACTTTCTGTCGCATAAAATTTCGCCAGAAGGTATCAGAGCTGACCCCAAGAAGCTTGCGGCCATCACCGAGCTTTCGTTTCCAACGAGCAAGAAGGGCATGCAGTCGTTTCTTGGAGCGGTTAATTACTACAGCCGCTTCATTCAAGACTTCGCGGTCTACGGTGCGGCGCTGTACCAGCTCAAGGATGAAGACTTTGTCGTTGAAGGTGGCCTTTCTGTGGCACGTCGTTCCTTCAAAAAATTGAAGACGAGTGTTTCACATTCACCCATCCTCAGGCACTTCGATCGGTCGAAAGCAGTTCACGTCATGCTCTTTGCGAATGAATGGGCGTTGAGCACTACGCTAATGCAAGAACATGAAGGCAAGTTACATCCCGTACGGTTCCTCGGTCGGGTGCTCAAGGAGGCCGAGATGAACTACCATCCTGCTGAGAAGGAAGTTTTGGCGTTACTTCTGCTGTTGAAGATCTGTTACGTCCAGCTGGCAGGAAAGACGCTACATGTCTATACTCGATTCTCGACGTTAGAATGGGTGCATAAGTCGAAGTCTCTCTTCGGACGCGCGGTCCAGTTCGCAGTGCTGCTATCGCAGTGGCACCTTAAGGTGCAGCGCGTGAAGGAGAAGGATGTCGCCTTTGCGCAGCTACTGCAGTCAAGCATCACGAGCTTCGTCGACCTGGAACACTCGCTCGCGCCGGTGGCGCCTCCAAACAAGGGTTCCCCGACTATACGAATGGACCCCGCGTTGCTGTACGCCAGGCTTTCCCGTAATTACAGCGGATTCGTCATGTCCTTTGACGGATCAGCGAAGACAGAGAAGTACGGTGGCTACGGGAGTTGTTCATGCTGTGGAGCCTTCCTGAGTGGAAGGTAGTGATTGCTGCAAACGCTTACCTCTCGGCTACCACGGTGAATGAGGCAGAGTATACAGGTATGATAAACGGTGTCAAGGCTGCTATTGCGCACGGTGCCGAGGATTTAGTCATCGTTGGTGACTCAAGGCTCGCGATTCAACAATCACTAGGGGTGATCGCATGCAGGAAGGAAACTTTGCTAGCGCTGCTGAATACTCACAAGGAACTCACGGCCAAGCTTCGATCAGTTAAATATCTTCACGTTGTACGAGATTACAACGCGGCCGCGGATTCGTTAGCCACTGAAGCGCTGGAATCGAAGGTCAGTCGGGTAATCTTGGCTGAAACACGCAAGTCGGAATTGGCATCGCTGAACCGCATCCAGGAGATGATCTACGAGCCGGATGAAGACTCGGTAGATGTTTCGTCACGAGGAGCAGAGCGTCAAGTACATGTACTGTCAGGCAGCGAGTCTTCAAAGTGGAAAACTTTCGAAAATTTCGTGGTTGATTACAGCTCACCAAAGTGCGATTATGGTAATATAGCAGTGATGACTAGGCGACAGACGAAAGCCCAGAAACGGCGTCAGGTTGGCAGATGAACACTCTGGAGGAGTTGTCTCAAAAGCTCAGGAACAGAATGAAGAACGGCGAGAGACGTCCACCGAAGATTCATTCGGCGAAGATTTGCCAGACCATCCTCACAAGACTGTACCAGCGGCATTTCCCATTGCGGAAGATGTTGACCCAGTAGCGATACAGCGGGAACGACGCAGACGGATACTGGTGGCACAAGACGAGGAGCAGAAGTGGTTTAACATCAAGAAGGTGCTTCAGGGCCAAGCACAAGAGCTGAGTTACAAAGAAGCTCGAAATGCCTGGAAATACGCTGACCGGTTCGTGTTATCAGAAGACGGCGTGCTTCACTATCTTGGATGAATCGTCGGTACGACCACGGTTGGCAAGAGGAGACCAAGCTGCGGCTTGTGGTACCGACAACGATGATTCAAGAGGTCTTGCAAAACTGTCACGACTCGCTGGAAGGAGGACATCAGGGTGTGGTGAGAACGTTCCATCGCGTTAAGTCCGATTATTATTGGATCGGCTTGTACGCTGACGTGGAGAAGCATGTGAAGTCATGTCCAGATTGCAGCTCGAGTAAAAGCCGTCCGCAGCTTCGTGGATACTCACCTGGCAACGTACTAGCCGAACGACCTTTCCAGATCGTCTCGATGGATTTTGTGATCCCACTACCGAAATCTCGCAGGGGCAACACGGCGTTGCTCCTATTTCAGTGCTCGTTTACGGGATTCGTTATTGCCAAGGCTATGTCAGATACGACTGCACTGAGTGTTGCCCAAGTGTTCGAAGAATGTGTGTACCGACGATTCGGAGCCCCATCATTAATAAGGTACGACCGCGACCCACGCTTCATGAGCGAGGTTTTCCAAGCATTTGCAGAGATGATGCAGTCAAGATCACGAGCGACTTTGAGCTATCGGCCACAGGCTAATGAACAGCAGGAACGCTCGGTGAAGTCGGTGATGGGA
>NW_003303305.1:28779-29865 GCF_000142945.1 Phytophthora infestans T30-4 | reverse complement strand
CCATCTAGTCGGATCCAACCCGCACGAGATAACTTGATCAAGCGTCAGATTTTCGAAGAGCGAATTTCCATCGACCCTCCGACGAGAAATCACCGCAAGAAATGCTTGCTTCATACTCTGCATCTGGGCAACAATCGCAGGGTACGCTTGTCGAATTGCAGCCAGCACATTGTGCATCACCGGAATGAATTCAAAAGCTTGCCCCTGATTTTGCAGCATCACGTTGAACAATTCTTCCAATGCTCTGCCATGCCCGCCCATGTCATTCACCAATAGCTGCGTCAAAGCTCCATTGCCATAGTCGAATGTATCAAATACGTCTCTACCGTTGATCTTCGGGCGCTTCAATGATGTCGTCTGCAGCATCTCTCTCCATTGTGGCGAAGCGGCCAGAAATTCATCCACTGGCTGGGAAATAGTCGCCGCGCAGATCACAATCAGCCAGCACTTGGAGGCATTGACGAGGTCACACAGCGACGCAAACGCCGTATAAAACTCGGAACGCTTGCTTCCTGGTTCATGCTGAAGCTTTTGCAAGCTATCGACACAGAGAATCACGCACATTCGGTTCGAATCCGTTTCGGTGATTGCCGACAATTTCGTCAGTTCTTCTGCAGGAAACACCTGATTAACTGGGTTCGCATCCAATCCGACTCCTGCAGCTGGTATAGCATTCGAGTTCCAATCATTTTTCTCGGATCGGATATGCCATAGTTGTCGGTTGTTCCATTTTCAAACGTAATCTTGAAATTGTAGGCTGTCTGCAAGAGCTGCTTCATCGCTGGATCGCCTTGTGTCTCATCACGAAAGATTCGCTGCTGCAAGACGTTGGGAAATTCGTCAAGCAATCTCGACTTTCCAGTTCCGGGGCCATCTAAGCACACGAATAGCGGATGACTTCGCTTGTCCGTCTTTCCATCTCTCCAAGCTTGATAATGACGACCGATAGAAGATGCAAGGTTGCCAAGATCCAATGAATTCTGGAAATCCCAATTCGCACCAGTCGTCCCGACCAGAGGCTTTGGCTCCTTCCAAACGAACGATTGCTGCGATTCGTCGGCACCACCCCGTTGACGCTGCGTCGGC
>NW_003303305.1:23810-27123 GCF_000142945.1 Phytophthora infestans T30-4 | reverse complement strand
AGGACGGCAAGATGGTGGTGCTGGTGGTTGACAGAGCATGGTCCCTACTTATTAAGAAGGCAGACCCAGGCGCGTTAACAGTCAAAGTTAATGATTTTCGTCTATTACGACGAGAGCTTGCTTTGGTCAACAACAGAATCAAAGCAGAAGGAGGCATTTTTGGAGTGTTTGTAGACGGAGGTAAGGCCGTCGAGCGACTTTTCCTCCTTTTGGGGGGGGATTATGAGCAGAAATTAAATGGGAGTAATCAAAGGGAGAGAAGAAAGTCCGATGATGATTACATGACCGGAGGTGGACAGGTGGAATATCCAAGTGAGAAGGCAGAGCTGAATGGCGAAATAGCTGCGTACAAGGCGATTGTGACCGGGAGCGAGGACGATGCTTGGAATGCGTTGCTGCGCATGGGTCGCCCAATGTGGTGGAGCACTTTCACCGATCGAGATGGATTGCCACAAGCTTCTTCTGGGGATCTAGTCACCCTAGCAACAAATAAGCTGCTGCCAGGGCTCGATTTTAAGCAAGACGCCTCATTCAACGAGAAGACCATGTTTGGTGTTGCGTCGATGCTCTGTCGACTGGGTGTACGTCCATACTCAACGTCGAAAAAAAATCTGTTTGAGATAATATTTTAGCATTAATGAAGTATCGCTTGGTGCTTCTGGCATTGCATTCGTAGTCCTTACGGTAATCCTTCGTATGTTTGTTTCCACAGTGCGTGCAGATTTTCATCTCGACATATTTGATTTTACTATGAGCGCGCTCGATCTCTTTCGGTTTTAACTGCTCCTTAGGTAATTTATCCAATCCGAACTTCTCTTGCATCCAAACAAGCAAGTGTCTCCACATTTCAGATCTCTATATTTCCGCCGCTGTCCGTTAGCTGTTATTAGCTGTCTCGCAAAACTCATTGCTTCTATCAATAAATGACTGGGGCAAATACCGTCGTCACCTTCTTGCTTGCGCATTTTTCTTTGAGCTCGATATACTTTGAATGGCACATGCAAGAACGTAGCGAACTCTTGATCTTTCATTTTATGCTCAAGTTCCACATCAACTTCGTCATCGGGGACTTGCTTGCCAAATTCAACAATCATCAGACGACGAACGATTTCGCCAGCTTCGTCTGTGTCGGCATATGATTCGAGTTGACTAGAGTTGGAATATTCCAATCTAGGGAGCCTTTCCCTTTGACGATATCTGATCGAAAAAGTGTCTTAGCGATGTTATGAGGCACGTCATCGCAGCAAACGACTTGCCTCGTGGCAAATTCACTCAGGCCAAATATTTCTCGCATTGAGTTACTTAGAAGTCCTATAAGATTATGCTGACGGCAAAGACGTGCTAAGCGAAACATGGTTCAATAGCGGTGAAGGCGGTGAATCAACCACCACCTTTGTGTGATCGGTCCATGCGTAGAACGGAGAAAGAGGAGATATGTTTTCTCTTGAAAGAAAGTATCCCCCCATGGTTAAGATGGGGCTAGCGCGAATCCGTGTTGAAATTGATCGTCTAAGGACCTTGGCTGGAATCTTGGTCCTCACAAGAGCATCTTCCAAGCTCGCAAATGGACGCTTCTTTGCGATTCGGGCACGGTAGGCCGGGTCTACACCCTCCACGAGCTCCAGCTGGACCTCGGAGCTCGTGTTGATGCACGGTAACGGAACAGACTTGATGAAGAATGCACGAGCAGCAAATGGGCCGTAGTACGCTTCCCAGCACGTGGCATCAACAAACGCGGAATTTGGCAGCACACGTAAGTCAGCCGTCACTTGACTCGTGCAATACAAGATGAATAGGTCGTCGGGACCAGCAACCTTCGACCGCTCTTGCTTGAAAACGTCCAGTGATAGCTTCCCTTCGTCGCATTTACACTGATGAACCTCGTGAAAGAAGCCCTTCGTCGCATCTTCCAGACACAGAAATGCATCTCCAAACGGAGACCCGTCTGCAGATTGAGTAAGAAAATAAATGTGCTGTTGTTTCTCATTGCTGTCGGGTTTTGCTTCTTTATGCGTCGCTTGCAGTTAGTAAGCATCGTATCAATCTAATTTGCTGAATGTTTGGTGCGTAGAGCACTTTTTGATTCCGAATTATACTATGTTTAGTAACTGTGATATTGAAGTTGCACTCGAGAAAGGCAACTTGCTGCTTTTGTGAGTACATGAGCAAAAGAAAACATCGAGTAGCTTAGCTCAGGATTCTAGCGCACTCTTGCGTGCTGGCTGCATTATTGACCAGCTCCCGGCCGTCTGCACCGGGCCCGTATCCAGTTAAGAGCAGTCATGACCGTGTCAGCTGCGTGACGGTCATTGGAGGCACATGTTACTTAGAGTTTGGCCTTTGCAAGAACCTACAATGTAAGCATACCGGTACATATGGGCCTCCGCATACTAGCAAAATGCTGGCCATCATGGCGTCCAAAAAGACCTTGTCCCTGTCGATTGTGTGTCTATACCAAGTAGACTCCTCGCACGCAGTTTGCTGGTTGCGGAGGCAACGGCAACATGAGATGTGCAAGTTGCCGACGAAGGCGTATTTTCCCGATGTCGCAGTTAGTTATATTTAGTTCTGTAGGAGCTCGAGAAGCTCAGTTGCTTCCAGCTCACTTTTGCTTTCTTTTCGCAGCTAACAACCTCCAAGAAAACCTTTCCGGACAAGCTCATCAGCTCTTCATGAGCAGTACCTATTTTTACCTTCTTCCGGGCGCCTTCAGCCTCATTGGTTTTACCTACGGGGTCTCGGAAGGTCAGGCGACACGTGGAGGAAAGATCAAGGTCAAGCTCGTTCCGAGTGGTCGATGGGCAGACAGTCAGACTGAGACTGTCGAACTTGTTCACGCAGAGATAACTCCGAGAGTGGTGACAACCCAGGAGGCCCTAGATGGAGTGGGTACCTTCGTGGGAAGCGCTATTTGCACGCCAAGGGTGCCCCCAGGGAAGGCCCGAATTTGGGACTACGGATTAGTCGTTGGTTATGACTGGGATGAAGAGTCCGTTTCGAGGAACCCCTTGATGTTAATTTTTGACGATATTCGAAACTACAGGTTGCACAATAAGGCAAAAACTCGATTCCAGAAGTTGCTGGTTGAGATTTAATGTGTTAGGGACATTGTGGGGGGTGTGGCGGAGACCTGAAAGTATTCCAGGTGAAACTAAGTAGGAAGAGACGAGAAGAGTCAAAGAAAGATTATAAAAGGGTTGGGGCGGCTGGGTGGTTTCGGAAACGGGATGTTTCCGTTCTTAGAAGAAAGTTTGGGGAGAACTTTTCAATGATAAGGAGCAAAAAAGTGGGGCGAACCACTTCCCTGGAGAGG
>NW_003303305.1:20097-23010 GCF_000142945.1 Phytophthora infestans T30-4 | reverse complement strand
GCTTGCTGACAAGCGATGCCAACGAAGACCAAAGGATTTCAGAAAGGAAGGTGCTCTTGCGGTAATGATCAAGGGAAGTGCTTTCTGTATCAATCTGTAGACGCGTCTCCGTCTAGTGATGCATTTCTGTGTCTGGAAGATGCGACGAAGGGCTTCTTTCACGAGGTTCATCAGTGTAAGTGCGACGAAGGGAATCTATCACTGTCAGACTCCTAACAAGAGCGGTCGAAGGCTGCTACCTATTCATTTTGTATTGCACGAGTCAGGTGACGGCTGACCTACGTATGCTGCCAAAGTCCGCGTTTGTTGATGCCACCAGCTGGGAAGCGTACTACGGCCCATTTGCTGCTCGTGCACTCTTCATCAAGTCTGTTCCGTTACCGTGCATCAACACGAGCTCCGAGGTCCAGCTGGAGTTCGTGGAGGGTGTAGACCCGGCCTACCGTGCCCGAATCGCAAAGAAGCGTCCATTTACGAGCTTGATAGATGCTCTTGTGAAGACCAAGCATCCAGTCAAGGTCCTTAGACGATTCAATTTCAGCACGGATTCGCGCTAGCCCCATCTTGGCCACGAGGTGATACTATCTTTCAAGAAACAAAAAAACATATCTTCTCTTTATCCGTTCTACGCATAAATCTTTTTGCGTGCTGGGCCAGCTTCCACCGAGCTATCTCATGACTTTTCCTGTCGTTGAACGGTTTGATCCACTCACTTTGAACTTTTTCACAGTTCTTTATCGCATAGTTGTCGATAAGAAGGTAAATAAGGCTGGCAAGATGGCCCACGACTCAGTAAAGAAGAATCAGGACGGCAAGATGGTGGTGCTGGTGGTTGACAGAGCATGGTCCCTACTTATTAAGAAGGCAGACCCAGGCGCGTTAACAGTCAAAGTTAATGATTTTCGTCTATTACGACGAGAGCTTGCTTTGGTCAACAACAGAATCAAAGCAGAAGGAGGCATTTTTGGAGTGTTTGTAGACGGAGGTAAGGCCGTCGAGCGACTTTTCCTCCTTTTGGGGGGGGATTATGAGCAGAAATTAAATGGGAGTAATCAAAGGGAGAGAAGAAAGTCCGATGATGATTACATGACCGGAGGTGGACAGGTGGAATATCCAAGTGAGAAGGCAGAGCTGAATGGCGAAATAGCTGCGTACAAGGCGATTGTGACCGGGAGCGAGGACGATGCTTGGAATGCGTTGCTGCGCATGGGTCGCCCAATGTGGTGGAGCACTTTCACCGATCGAGATGGATTGCCACAAGCTTCTTCTGGGGATCTAGTCACCCTAGCAACAAATAAGCTGCTGCCAGGGCTCGATTTTAAGCAAGACGCCTCATTCAACGAGAAGACCACGTTTGGTGTTGCGTCGATGCTCTATCGACTGGGTGTACGTCCGTACTCAACGTCGAAAAAAATATGTTTGAGATAATATTTTAGCATTAATGAAGTATCGCTTGGTGCTTCTGGCATTGCATTCGTAGTCCTTACGGTAATCCTTCGTATGTTTGTTCCCACAGTGCATGCAGATTTTCATCTCGACATATTTGATTTTACTATGAGCGCGCTCGATCTCTTTCGGTTTTAACTGCTCCTCTCTATATTTCCGCCGCTTCTTCTTATGCTACGCTTCCCATAGCGAGTCCGTTAGCTGTTATTAGCTGTCTCGCAAAACTCATTGCTTCTATCAATAAATGACTGTGGGGCAAATGCCGTCACCTTCTTGCTTGCGCATTTTTCTTTGAGCTCGATATACTTTGAATGGCACATGCAAGAGCGTAGCGAACTCTTGATCTTTCATTTTATGCTCAAGTTCCACATCAACTTCGTCATCGGGGACTTGCTTGCCAAATTCAACAATCATCAGACGACGAACGATTTCGCCAGCTTCGTCTGTGTAGTTCGGCATATGATTCGAGTTGACTAGAGTTGGAATATTCCAATCTAGGGAGCCTTTCCCTTTGACGGGGACGAAGTCGAATTGCGAGTCATCATTGATAAAATATCTGATCGAAAAAGTGTCTTAGCGATGTTAGGTTGAATATGACTATTTATCCGACCTAACTTGAATTTTGTATGGAATAAATAGGCCAATCATCATTTATGCGCAAATAATTGTCCAGTCACAACCCGGTAGTTTGTATTTTTGACCAATAAGACAGTACGAGGTTAGGTGAGTCATGTAAGCCAGCCATTCCGACGTATCGGGTCGGAGCAATATAAAAAATATGTGTATCGCAACATATTAGGCAAGTCAACATCGTATCACTTGCATATTTTGTATTTATCCGACAAGAGCAATGGGCTTAGCGGAACTAGAGTGTGGAAACACAAAAAGAGCCAAGGCAACAGCAGTGGCAACTTTTAAGAAGTTTCTAAAAACGGAGAATGTTAGTGATGAGTATGTGCGAACTTGCATTGAACGTGATGAGACTGGAAAGTGTTTCGTATCAGTGATGGATAAGTTTGGTATGTATCTTGCATTTAATGAGGGCAAAAAAGGCAAGCCGTTGGCTAGAAACACTTCGATGCAATACTACCGGCAGGCTAAACTATGGCTACTCGAACAGTTCCCTCGGCACAGACCCGCACTTGAGGCTCGGGTTGCTTAAAATGGGTAAAACACTGGGACAACTTTTTGTATGAAAGCGTGATGGTGGGTGGCTTCATCACCAAAGCCCCACCGTGCTCAAAGGGTGATTTAAAAAGAATGCTTTATGTATTTGTATGTTAACGCTAGCTGTCCAAGTGACTACCAAGACGCTGCCTTACTATGCCTGCTGTGGGTATCTGTTCGGCCGAGCGTCCGACCTTTGCGCATCTTCGGGAAGCAGAACTTGTCCATCGACGCCATGAGAAGGGTACGCTTTCGTTCGCTTTCATCCGGTATGGAAGACATCCGGAAGAGCAGGGCCTG
>NW_003303305.1:15697-19005 GCF_000142945.1 Phytophthora infestans T30-4 | reverse complement strand
CAGAGCATCTTCCAAGCTCGTAAATGGATTGCTTCTTTGCGATTCGGGCACGGTAGGCCGGGTCTACACCCTCCACGAACTCCAGCTGGACCTCGGAGCTCGTGTTGATGCACGGTAACGGAACAGACTTGATGAAGAATGCACGAGCAGCAAATGGGCCGTAGTACGCTTCCCAGCACGTGGCATCAACAAACGCGGAATTTGGCAGCATTCGTAGGTCAGCCGTCACTTGACTCGTGCAATACAAGATGAATAGGTCGTCGGGACCAGCAACCTTCGACCGCTCTTGCTTGAAAACGTCCAGTGATAGCTTCCCTTCGACGCATTTACACTGATGAACCTCGTGAAAGAAGCCCTTCGTCGCATCTTCCAGACACAGAAATGCATCTCCAAACGGAGATTCGTCTGCAGATTGATACAGAATGCACTTGCCTTGATCATTACCGCAAGAGCACCTTTCTTCCTTAAATCCTTTGGTCTTCGTTGGCATCCGCTTGTCAGCTAGCGCATACGTCAATTGCCGCTCAATAACGCGTCGATTGCATCCATCGCCAAAGCGTGCCCCATGATGTATATCCGTCCATAGCACAGGCTCCTCCTGGGCGAAAGCTTGCGATTTCATCACTTCAGCTTGTCGGCGTCAGACTTCTCTAAATTGTTCTTATTCTTGTCTTTAATCGCCTCCTTCACGTCCCCCACCAACTCACTAGCATCGATCTCCACAGGGAACGCCCTCCCTGCCGCTCCAACCATTGCACAGATGAGCTTCACCATCATTTCTTTTAGATCTATTTCTTTCTGTCAATTAAAACGTTTCACCGATCTATTCCTTTCTGTCAGCTTTCTAAAGAGTTTTTTTTAAGATTAATAAGTTTAATTAGATGACTGAAAGGAAGAGACCTGGAAGAAACGATAGTGAAGCACCAACAGTTGTCGGAGCTCAACCTCACATTTTATATCGTGAGTGCTTTCTCGAGCGCCTGGCATGGCGGCGCGTAAATGGTTCCTGCTCGTGGGCGAGAACGGCAAGGATCTCACCTCGGCGACTTCTGTTGTCGTGGATATTGAAGATGTTGCTGCGTTGCGGGGTGCGGTGAAGGAGAAGTTCAGAGACAGTCACCTCGCAGGGATTGCTGCGTCCGATCTCACAGTATTCACGAACCGTGCGGAGTACGATGCGAAGCGAAGCGTGCTGCTGCCCCAGTCGTGGTCCCCAGTGACGGCGTATGGGAATAATGGAGAGAATGCGCTCATTGTGCAAGTGCCGACGCAGCGTCAAGTGGCTGTGCCGACGATATCGCAGCAATCGTTCGTTTGGAAGGAGCCAAAGCCTCTGGTCGGGACGACTGGTGCGAAATGGGATTTCCAGAATTCATTGGATCTTGGCAACCTTGCATCCGCCATAGGTTGTCATTATCAAGCTTGGAGAGATGGAAAGACGGACAAGCGAACTCATCCGCTATTCGTGTGCTTAGATGGCCCCGGGACTGGAAAGTCGAGATTGCTTGACGAATTTCCGAATATCTTGCAGCAGCAAATCTTTCAAGATGAGACGCAAGGAGATCCAGCGATGAAGCAGCTTTTGCGGAATGCCTACACATTTAAGATCACTTTTGAGAATGAAACAACCGACAATTATGGCTTCTCCGACCCCCGCAAGATGATGGGAACTCGGATGCTGTACTAACTGCAGGATTCGGTCGTCTGGGAGGAATTTCTGTTGGATCATGCGAATCATGTTGTCCCTACACAAGTATTGTCAAAATTATCGACAATCACCGGAAGTGATTCTCTGTGTCGACAGCTTGCAAAAGCTTCAGCATGAACCAGGAAGCAAGCGTTCCGAGTTTTATACGGCGTTTGCGTCGCTGTGTGGCCTCGTCAATGCCTCCAAGTGCTGGCTGATTGTGATCTGCGCGGCGACTATTACCCAGCCAGTGGACGAATTTCTGGCCGTTTCGCCACAATGGAGAGAGATGCTGCAGACGACATCATTGGAGCGCCCGAAGATCAACGGAAGAGACGTATTTGATACATTCAACGACGGCAATGAAGCTTTGACGCAGCTATTGGTGGATGACATGGGCGGGCATGGCAGAGCATTGGAAGAACTGTACAAGGTGATGCTGCAAAACCAGGGGCAAGCTTTTGAATTCATTCCGGTGATGCACAGTGTGCTGGCTGCCATTCGACAAGCGTACCCTGCGATTGCTGCCCAGATGCAGAGTATGAAGCAAGCATTTCTTGCGGTAATTTCTCGTCGGTGGGTCGATGGAAATTCGCTTTTTGGAAATCTAACGCTAGACCAAGTTATCTCGTGTGGGTTGATTCGGCTCGAGGGAACTCGACTCCCAATGCCCGTTCATTCTCTTTATGCTGCTGGAAACGCAGGATATTCCATGGAACAAGCCTGCTACTTACGCACCGGCAGAACGATTGGAAGACTTGAAACCTTGCAACGTTGGAGCATTTCAACTGCAAGTTCCGAGCGTTGAAGTCGCAAGCTTTCGCCCAGGAGGAACCTGTGCTATGGACGGATATACATCATGGGGCACGCTTTGGCGATGGATGCAATCGACGCGTTATTGAGCGGCAATTGACGTATGCGCTTGCTGACAAGCGGATGCCAACGAAGACCAAAGGATTTCAGAAAGGAAGGTGCTCTTGCGGTAATGATCAAGGGAAGTGCTTACTGTATCAATCTGCACACGGGTCTCCGTCTAGAGATGCATTTCTGTGTCTGGAAGATGCGACGAAGGGCTTCTTTCACGAGGTTCATCACTGTAAGTGTGACGAAGGGAAGCTATCACTGGACGTTTTCAAGCAAGAGCGGTCGAAGGTTGCTGGTCCCGACGACCTATTCATCTTGTATTGCACGAGTCAGGTGACGGCTGACCTACGTGTGCTGCCAAATTTCGCGCTGGTTGATGCCACGTGCTGGGAAGCGTACTACGGCCCATTTGCTGCTCGTGCATTCTTCATCAAGTCTGTTCCGTTACCGTGCATCAACACGAGCTTCGCGGTCCAGCTGGAGCTCGTGGAGGGTGTAGACCCGGCCTACCGTGCCCGAATCGCAAAGAAGCGTCCATTTACGAGCTTGGAAGATGCTCTTGTGAGAACCAAGAATCCAGGCCAATGTCCTTAAGACGATTCGATTTCCACCCGGATTTCGCGCTAGCCCCCATCTTTGGGCATGGGAGAAGACTGACCCTTGGAGGAGAAAATAGAACGTCCTCCTTCCTCCGGTTCTACCGCATGAAATCATATCCGCAAAATGGAATGAGGGTTGATATCTCCGCCTTCCCCCG
>NW_003303305.1:12904-15597 GCF_000142945.1 Phytophthora infestans T30-4 | reverse complement strand
AATTTGGCTACGCGAACACGTAATACCTTACCTTCCGTCTTTGCCGTCAGGATTATCTTACAGGACTTCTAAGTAGCTCAATGCAAGAAAAAAATGTCCTGAGTGAATTTGTCACGAAGCAAATCATTTGATGCGATGACATGCCTCATAGCATCGGGCTAGGACACTTCTTCGATCAGATATTTTTTATCAATGATGAGGGAAAGGGATCCCCTAAATAGGAACATTCCAACTCGAATCATATGCCCAAACTACAAAGACTACGGCGTCTAATGCAAGTCCCTGATGACGAAGTAGACGTGGAGCTTGAGCAGAAAATTAAAGATCAAGAGTTCGCTACGTTATTGCATCGGTGACGTTCAAAGTATATCGAGTTCAAAGAAAAATACGCAAGCAAGAAGCAAACATACGAAGGATTACGTAAGGACTACGAATGCAATGCCAGAAGCACCAAGCGATACTTCATTAATGCTAATATTATTATCTCAAACAGATTGTTTTCGACGTTGAGTACGGACGTACACCCAGTCGACAGAGCATCGACGCAACACCAAACATGGTCTTCTCGTTGAATGAGGCGTCTTGCTTAAAATCGAGCCCTGGCAGCAGCTTATTTGTTGCTAGGGTGACTAGATCCCCAGAAGAAGCTTGTGGCAATCCATCTCGATCGGTGAAAGTGCTCCACCACATTGGGCGACCCATGCGCAGCAACGCATTCCAAGCATCGTCCTCGCTCCCGGTCACAATCACCTTGTACGCAGCTATTTCGCCATTCAGCTCTGCCGTCTCACTTGGATATTCCACCTGTCCACCTCCGGTCATGTCATCATTATCGGACTTTCTTTAATTACTCCCATTTAATTCTCCCCCAGTGAGTATACATAGTGTGAGTCAGCACAAAAGGAGGAAAAGTCGCCTGTTTGTGTAATTTCGAGAAGACGGGTCGGACGCTAAGGCCTTACCTCCGTCTACAAACACTCCAAAAATGCCTCCTTCTGCTTTGATTCTGTTGTTGACCAAAGCAAGCTCTCGTCGTAATAGACGAAAATCATTAACTTTGACTGTTAGCGCGCCTGGGTCTGCCTTCTTAATAAGTAGGGACCATGCTTCGTCAACCACCAACACCACCATCTTGCCGTCCTGATTCTTCTTTACTGAGTCGTGGGCCATCTTGCCAGCCTTATTTACCTTCTTATCGACAACTATGCGATAAAGAACTGTGAAAAAGTCCAAGGTGAGTGGATCAAACTGTTCAACGACAGGAAAAGTGATGAGATAGCTCGGTGAAAGCTGGCCCGGCAAGCAAAAAGATTCATTCGAAGAACGGATAAAGAGGAGATATGTTTTCTCTTGAAAGGAAGTATCACGCCATGGCCAAGATAGGGCTAGCGCGAATCCGTGTGGAAATTGAATCGTCTAAGGACCTTGACTGGATTCTTGGTCTTCACCAGAGCATCTTCCAAGCTCGTAAATGGACGCTTCTTTGCGATTCGGGCACGGTAGGCCGGGTCTACACCCTCCACGAACTCCAGCTGGACCTCGGAGCTCGTGTTGATGCACGGTAACGGAACAGACTTGATGAAGAATGCACGAGCAGCAAATGGGCCGTAGTACGCTTCCCAGCACGTGGCATCAACAAACGCGGAATTTGGCAGCATTCGTAGGTCAGCCGTCACTTGACTCGTGCAATACAAGATGAATAGGTCGTCGGGACCAGCAACCTTCGACCGCTCTTGCTTGAAAACGTCCAGTGATAGCTTCCCTTCGACGCATTTACACTGATGAACCTCGTGAAAGAAGCCCTTCGTCGCATCTTCCAGACACAGAAATGCATCTCCAAACGGAGATTCGTCTGCAGATTGATACAGAATGCACTTGCCTTGATCATTACCGCAAGAGCACCTTTCTTCCTTAAATCCTTTGGTCTTCGTTGGCATCCGCTTGTCAGCTAGCGCATACGTCAATTGCCGCTCAATAACGCGTCGATTGCATCCATCGCCAAAGCGTGCCCCATGATGTATATCCGTCCATAGCACAGGCTCCTCCTGGGCGAAAGCTTGCGATTTCATCACTTCAGCTTGTCGGCGTCAGACTTCTCTAAATTGTTCTTATTCTTGTCTTTAATCGCCTCCTTCACGTCCCCCACCAACTGACTAGCATCGATCTCCACAGAGAACGCCCTCCCTGCCGCTCCAGCCATTGCACAGATGAGCTTCACCATCATTTCTTTTAGATCTATTTCTTTCTGTCAATTAAAACGTTTTTCCTCTGGATCACCTTCATCAAGTAGCTGGACCGATAAACGAGGTTGGTGTTTGGGGGGAAAATGTTGGAGAGTGTATTTAGAAGATGTGTCTCTCTTGGTTGCCCTGCACCGTGATGGAGCGGTGTTTGCCCTGGGTGAGGAGCGGTGGGTTTTTGCTGTTGTTTGTTGTGCTGTGCGGCAAAAAGAGGAATGAGTAAACAATGTTAGGCCTGTCCAGTAACGGTAAAGTCATACTCCCCAGGCTCTGGGATAGGAACAGCCAGCCGGGTGACGGAGCTGTCGTGACCCCTGGCTTCGGATAAGATCAGCTCGCCAGAGGACGTTGTAGTTGCACCTGTTCCAACTCGTTAAAGCTGTTTTAGGCGGGATATTGATGAATGTTCCATCAGAAAAATCTCTCTTCCACTTGCGCGCAAAAGCAGCCATT
>NW_003303305.1:8727-11566 GCF_000142945.1 Phytophthora infestans T30-4 | reverse complement strand
TGAGCGGCAATTGACGTATGCGCTTGCGGACAAGCGGTATGCCAACGACGACCAAAGGATTTCAGAAAGGAAGGTGCTCTTGCGGTAATGATCAAGGAAAGTGCTTTCTGTATCAATCTGCAGACGGGTCTCCGTTTGGAGATGCATTTCTGTGTCTGGAAGATGCGACGAAGGGCTTCTTTCACGAGGTTCATCAGTGTAAATGCGACGAAGGGAAGCTATCACTGGACGTTTTCAAGCAAGAGCGGTCGAAGGTTGCTGGTCCCGACGACCTATTCATCTTGTATTGCACGAGTCAAGTGACGGCTGACCTACGTGTGCTGCCAAATTCCGCGTTTGTTGATGCCACGTGCTGGGAAGCGTACTACGGCCCATTTGCTGCTCGTGCATTCTTCATCAAGTCTGTTCCGTTACCGTGCATCAACACGAGCTCCGAGGTCCAGCTGGAGTTCGTGGAGGGTGTAGACCCGACGTACCGTGCCCGTATCGCAAAGAAGCGTCCATTTACGAGCTTGGAAGATGCTCTTGTGAAGACCAAGATTCCAGTCAAGGTCCTTAGACGATTCAATTTCAACACGAATTCGCGCTAGCCCCATCTTGGCCATGGGGGGATACTTTCTTTCAAGAGAAAACATATCTCCTCTTTCTCCGTTCTACGCATGAATCGACCGCACAAAGGTGGTGGTTCACCGCCTTTACCGCTTTTGAACCATGTTTCGCTTAGCACGTCTTTGCCGTCAGCATAATCTTATAGGACTTCTAAGTAACTCAATGCGAGAAATATTTGGCCTGAGTGAATTTGCCACGAGGCAAATCGTTTGCTGCGATGACATGCCTCATAACATCGCTAAGACACTTTTTCGATCAGATATTTTATCAATGATGACTCGCGGTTCGACTTCGTGCCCCGTCAAAGGGAAAGGCTCCCTAGATTGGAATATTCCAGCTCTAGTCAACTCGAGACGAAGCTGGCGAAAATCGTTCGTCGTCTGATGATTGTTGAATTTGGCAAGCAAGTCCCCGATGACGCATAAAATGAAAGATCAAGAGTTCACTACGTTCTCGCATCGATGCCATTCAAAGTATATCGAGTTCAAAGAAAAATGCGCAAGCAAGAAGGTGATGACATTTGCTCCGCCGTCATTTATTGATAGATGCAATGAGACAGCTTTAAAAAATAACAGCTTACGGATTCGCTATGGGAAACGTAACATAAGAAAAAGGGGCGGAAATATCGAGATCTGAAATGCGGACTCCACCTCCGGTCATGTAATCATCATCGGACTTTCTTCCCTCCCTTTGATTACTCCCATTTAATTTCTGCTCATACTCCCGCCAGTGAGTATCCATAGTGTGAGTCAGCACAAAAGGAGGAAAAGTCGCCTGTTTGTGTAATTTCGAGAGATCTTTAAGTTCGTATCTACAAACACTCCAAAATTGCCTCCTTCTGCTCCGATTCTTTGGTTGACCAAAGCAAGCTCTCGTCGTAATAGACGAAAATCATTAACTCTGACTGTTAGCGCGCCTGGGTCTGCCTTCTTAATAAGTAGGGACCATGCTTCGTCAACCACCAACACCACCATCTTGCCGTCCTGATTCTTCTTTACTGAGTCGTGGGCCATCTTGCCAGCCATATTTACCTTCTTATCGACAACTATGCGATACAGAACTGTGAGAAAGTTCAAGGTGAGTGGATCAAACTGTTCAACGACAGGAAAAGTGATGAGATAGCTCGGTGAAAGCTGGCCCGGCAAGCAAAAAGATTCATTCGAAGAACGGATAAAGAGAAGATATGTTTTTTTTTCTTTCTTGAAAGGTAGTATCACCTCGTGGCCAAGATGGGGCTAGCGCGAATCCGTGTGGAAATTGAATAGTCTAAGGACCTTGACCGGATTCTTGGTCTTCACAAGAGCATCTTCCAAGCTCGTAAATGGACGCTTCTTTGCGATTCGGGCACGGTAGGCCGGGTCTACACCCTCCACGAACTCCAGCTGGACCTCGGAGCTCGTGTTGATGCACGGTAACGGAACAGACTTGATGAAGAATGCACGAGCAGCAAATGGGCCGTAGTACGCTTCCCAGCACGTGGCATCAACAAACGCGGAATTTGGCAGCACACGTAGGTCAGCCGTCACTTGACTCGTGCAATACAAGATGAATAGGTCGTCGGGACCAGCAGCCTTCGACCGCATATGCTTGAAATTGTCCAGTGATAGCTTCCCTTCGACGCATTTACACTGATGAACCTCGTGAAAGAAGCCCTTCGTCGCATCTTCCAGACACAGAAATGCATCTCTAGACGGAGATCCGTCTGCAGATTGATACAGAAAGCACTTCCCTTGATCATTACCGCAAGAGCACCTTCCTTAGTGAAATCCTTTGGTCTTCGTTGGCATCCGCTTGTCAGCAAGCGTATACGTCAATTGCCGCTCAATAACGCGTCGATTGCATCCATCGCCAAACCGTGCCCTATGATGTATATCCGTCCATAGCACAGGTTCCTCCTGGGCGAAAGCTTACGATTTCATCACTTCAGCTTGTCGGCGTCAGACTTCTCTAAATCGTTCTTATTCTTGTCTTTAATCGCCTCCTTCACGTCCCCCACCTCTAATCGCTGGACTCTGCACGTCTCCATCGCTCTTGAGCACCTGGAGCAGCTTCTCAGCGTGACGTGAAGACACGATCTCTCCTGAGTGTTGCCAGAACTACTTGGCCGTGTAGCTGATGCGGCGTGGGAAGCGTACAGCGTGGACGGCATCCTTAGTAAGGTAAGGATTCCTTACCTCGCTCGCTCTTGACAGAATCAGAATTGCTGGCCAATAGGAAGTGGCGGGGACGA
>NW_003303305.1:5475-7230 GCF_000142945.1 Phytophthora infestans T30-4 | reverse complement strand
TCCAGGAGGACCTCGTGCTATGGACGGATATACATCATGGGGCACGCTTTGGCGATGGATGCAATCGACGCGTTATTGAGCGGCAATTGACGTATGCGCTTGCTGACAAGCGGATGCCAACGAAGACCAAAGGATTTCAGAAAGGAAGGTGCTCTTGCGGTAATGATCAAGGAAAGTGCTTTCTGTATCAATCTGCAGACGGGTCTCCGTTCGGAGATGCATTTCTGTGTCTGGAAGATGCGACGAAGGGCTTCTTTCACGAGGTTCATCAGTGTAAATGCGTCGAAGGGAATCTATCACTGGACGTTTTCAAGCAAGAGCGGTCGAAGGCTGCTGGTCCCGACGACCTATTCATCTTGTGTTGCACGAGCCCAAGTGACGGCTGACCTACGTATGCTGCCAAATTCCGCGTTTGTTGATACCACGTGCTGGGAAGCGTACTACGGCCCATTTGCTGCTCGTGCATTCTTCATCAAGTCTGTTCCGTTACCGTGCATCAACACGAGCTCCGAGGTCCAGCTGGAGTTCGTGGAGGGTGTAGACCCGGCCTACCGTGCCCGAATCGCAAAGAAGCGTCCATTTGCGAGCTTGGAAGATGCTCTTGTGAGGACCAAGATTCCAGTCAAGGTCCTTAGACGATCAATTTCAACACGGATTCGCGCTAGCTTTATCTAGGCCATGGCGTGATACTTTCTTTTAAGAGAAAACATATCTCCTCTTTCTCCGTTCTACGCATGAACCGGTCACACAAAGGTGGTGGTTGATTCACCGTATTGAACCATGTTTCGCTTAGCACGTCTTTGCCGTCAGCATAATCTTATAGGACTTCTAAGTAACTCAATGCGAGAAATATTTGGCCTGAGTGAATTTGCCACGAGGCAAATCGTTTGCTACGATGACATGCCTCATAACATCGCTAAGACACTTCTTCGAGCAGATATTTTATCAATGATGACTCGCGGTTCAAGTTCGTGCCCCGTCAAAGGGAAAGGCTCCCTAGATTGGAATATTCTAACTCTAGTCAACTCGAATCATATGCCGAACTACACAGACGAAGCTGGCGAAATCGTTCGTCGTCTGATGATTGTTAAATTTGGCAAGCAAGTCCCCGATGACGAAGTTGATGTGGAACTTGAGCATAAAATGAAAGATCAAGAGTTCGCTACGTTCTTGCATGTGCCATTCAAAGTATATCGAGCTCAAAGAAAAATGCGCAAGCAAGAAGGTGACGGCATTTGCCCCACAGTCATTTATTGATAGAAGCAATGAGTTTTGCGAGACAGCTAATAACAGCTAACGGACTCGCTATGGGAAGCGTAGCATAAGAAGAAGCGGCGGAAATATAGAGATCTGAAATGTGGAGACACTTGCTTGTTTGGATGCAAGAGAAGTTCGGATTGGATAAATTACCTAAGGAGCAGTTAAAACCGAAAGAGATCGAGCGCGCTCATAGTAAAATCAAATATGTCGAGATGAAAATCTGCACGCACTGTGGGAACAAACATACGAAGGATTACCGTAAGGACTACGAATGCAATGCCAGAAGCACCAAGCGATACTTCATTAATGCTAAAATATAATCTCAAACAGGTTTTTTTTCGACGTTGAGTACGGACGTACACCCAGTCGACAGAGCATCGACGCAACACCAAACATGGTCTTCTCGTTGAATGAGGCGTCTTGCTTAAAATCGAGCCCTGGCAGCAGCTTATTTGTTGCTAGGGTGACTAGATCCCCAGAAGAAGCTTGTGGCAA
>NW_003303305.1:0-1789 GCF_000142945.1 Phytophthora infestans T30-4 | reverse complement strand
ATTTCTCCAATGGTGTATTCTGGGTCAAACTCGTTCTTCCGGAAAGGGTAAGGCCCTCCTACTCTCGAATATTCAAGCTCTCGACAACTTGAATTAAATGCCGAAGGCACAGGCGAAGCTGCGAAATCGTTCGTCGTCTGAGGATTGTTGAATTTGGCAAGCAAGTCCCCGATGACGAAGTTGATGTGGAACTTGAGCATAAAATGAAAGATCAAGAGTTCGCTACGTTCTTGCATGTGCCATTCAAAGTATATCGAGCTCAAAGAAAAATGCGCAAGCAAGAAGGTGACGGCATTTGCCCCACAGTCATTTATTGATAGAAGCAATGAGTTTTGCGAGACAGCTAATAACAGCTAACGGACTCGCTATGGGAAGCGTAGCATAAGAAGAAGCGGCGGAAATATAGAGATCTGAAATGTGGAGACACTTGCTTGTTTGGATGCAAGAGAAGTTCGGATTGGATAAATTACCTAAGGAGCAGTTAAAACCGAAAGAGATCGAGCGCGCTCATAGTAAAATCAAATATGTCGAGATGAAAATCTGCACGCACTGTGGGAACAAACATACGAAGGATTACCGTAAGGACTACGAATGCAATGCCAGAAGCACCAAGCGATACTTCATTAATGCTAAAATATAATCTCAAACAGGTTTTTTTTCGACGTTGAGTATGGACGTACACCCAGTCGACAGAGCATCGACGCAACACCAAACATGGTCTTCTCGTTGAATGAGGCGTCTTGCTTAAAATCGAGCCCTGGCAGCAGCTTATTTGTTGCTAGGGTGACTAGATCCCCAGAAGAAGCTTGTGGCAATCCATCTCGATCGGTGAAAGTGCTCCACCACATTGGGCGAGCCATGCGCAGCAACGCATTCCAAGCATCGTCCTCGCTCCCGGTCACAATCGCCTTGTACGCAGCTATTTCGCCATTCAGCTCTGCCGTCTCACTTGGATATTCCACCTGTCCACCTCCGGTCATGTAATCAACGTCGGACTTTCTTCCCTCCCTTTGACTACTCCTATTTAATTTCTGCTCATATTCCCGCCCATAGTGTGAGTCAGCACAAAAGAAGGAAAAGTCGCCAGTCCAGTGTTTCTGTATTGTCGAGAAGACGAGTACTAACGACGACCTTACATCCGACTCGGAATCCGAGATCTTTGGGTATGTATCTACAAACACTCCAAAAATGCCAAAGCAAGCTCTCGTCGTAATAGACGAAAATCATTAACTCTGACTGTTAGCGCGCCTGGGTCTGCCTTCTTAATAAGTAGGGTCCATGCTTCGTCAACCTCCAACACCACCATCTTGCCGTCCTGATTCTTCTTTACTGAGTCGTGGGCCATCTTGCCCGCCTTATTTACCTTCTTATCGACAACTATGCGATAAAGAATTCGGAAAAAGTTCAAGGTGAGTGGATCAAACTGTTCAACGACAGGAAAAGTGATGAGATAGTTCGATGGAAGCTGGCCCGGCAAGCAAAAAGATTCATTCGAAGAACGGATAAAGAGAAGATATGTTTTTTTTCTTTCTTGAAAGGTAGTATCACCTCGTGGCCAAGATGGGGCTAGCGCGAATCCGTGTGGAAATTGAATCGTCTAAGAATCTTGACTGGATTCTTGGTCTTCACAAGAGCATCTTCCAAGCTCGTAAATGGACGCTTCTTTGCGATTCGGGCACGGTATGCCGGGTCTACACCCTCCACGAACTCCAGCTGGGCCTCGGAGCTCGGTGTTGAAGCACGGTAAAGGGAAACAGACTTGATTAAGCATGCACGAGGGGCAAATGGA
>NW_003303304.1:23036-27862 GCF_000142945.1 Phytophthora infestans T30-4 | reverse complement strand
GTTATGTGAGCAAAATGGTGTCCGAGCGGATCCTGAGAAGGTCTCGTCCATTTGTGCGTGGCCCACGCCGCAGGAGCACCGCGGCCTTCTTTCGCCTGGCAGTCTTTCTGTCTTCGGGGAATCAGGTACCCTGGTATCAGTTCTGGTTTGACTAGTGTTGCCACTCTCGATAGGGATCCAGGCACTTTATCCAATGGAAAGCTTGGATCCACTCGTGGATCAGCGGGATCCGGCTGTTCGGCTTAAGCCCTCTGCAATCCTTTATCCACCGACCCTGCGTTATTTAAGGGCCGACTCTGGGGATCGTTCCCCGTCCTGGATCCAACCTCCATTGCTTGGATCTCAACCCGTCGATCCCTCTGCAGGATCTTTCGCGGAGTTGGATATGAAGGCCGATCCACCAAGGGGCCAGTTGGCTCCGCCGAGGGCTCCACTTCTCCGAGCGATTCGATCTCGGTAGTCGCCTCGTACACCAGATTCTGCCATTCTTTGTAGCGGCGGGATCCCACTGACACATATCCAGGTCGCCTAGGGATACCGTCCTTCGCTAACCATCGCCCGATCGCCTCATAATGGTCCAGTAATAGTCTCTTATCGCTGACGTTCGTGACCTGGAGGTATTGTGATCGACCTGGCCCCTGGATTACGGTAGGTACCCATTTCTCGCCCCGAGTGACCCACAGTTTCTCATATTCCACCCACTTTAACCGGTCTGGCAGCTCCCAGGTTTCCCCGGGCTCGATCCAGGTTGTCTTATCCACCCTTATGGTCCTCATCTTTGCTCCGCCGTCCGCTGAGCTGGATCCGCATCTCGTCAGGGAAACAAAGTGTCCCATCCGCTAGATCCAACCTCACTCCGGCCGGTACCATGAAATCCATCCCGAGGATGGCGTCTTGACCAGCGAGATCTCCAACCCAGATGTCAAACCAATACACCAAACAACCTGCCAGCGTGATCTTGATCCGCGTTCTCCCATTCGTACGGTACACGCCTTCATTAATCCCAACACAGTCTTGGATCCGACTCCCATCCACTTGGCACCCAACCTTACGAGCAAAGGCGGTATCTAGTATAGACACCTCGGCACCACTATCTAGGAGTAGGATTGCCTTTTTCATTGTTGATTTTGCCCCCTACCTTGGCTTGTCTGAACCACTTTCCTGGGGCATGGTACTTCCAGTATCCACGGGACTCCCCGGTTAGCAGATCCATGGATCCAACATCCTCAGATCCACGGGATCCAGTGACCTGACAGACCTTAGGTGGATCTGCAGTGACCTTACCCTTGGTAGGCTCAAACCATCGACCATGTTGACGCTTCTCCCAGTAACCACGTGCCCCTCCCCTATGTAGATCCAGGGTTGAAGAGACTTCGGATCTGGCAAACTCATCCACTTGGCGCAAACTAGAGATCTTGGCAACTGACACTTTATGTAAATCACGTGTATTATCGACTGGATCTAGGGTCCTGCTACCTGGATCTAGCGATGTCTTGTTCACAAATGCATAAATGCAGTACCTAGAACGCTCGGCTCGTACCGGATTCAAACCCGGCGAGCGTCCTAGTTTAACATCTTCTCGGCCACTTCTGGCAACATTCCTCGGTGCTTGGCTGGATCAAACCATTGGCGGATCTGGTTGTAGAATTCTTCCATCGGGCACTTGCCGACGTCGTGAATCTCGCCACACCCGCGACACACGTAGAAGCAATGATCCCCGGGATGACCTTTCTTGCCACACTTCTCACAGACCAGATGTTTCCAGCATCCAGATTCAGTGTGCTTCCGGGATCCGCACTGTGAACACCTGACTTGTGCTGCCCCGTCCATGAGATCTCGGGATCTGTACATCCCACGGTCCCCGGGTACGGTATCCCTCGGTCGAGAGTTGTCTCCGGTCTTCGCCGCTCGATCGTTGGACGCAGTGAGACAGACTCGACGCTACTCTTCAGGGTCGGAGTCTGACTCAGTTCCTGAGTCGGGCGCCGTGACTTGGTGGACACGTCGAGCTGGGGCCGTAGGCGTCGGAGCCTTTTGGCGATACTTGCCGGATCCGACCGCCGCTTTCTTCTGGCGGTGTTTCGCGCGATCCACCGCCCGCAGCACTTCCTCAAGCTCGTCTGCGTCGGGAAATCGTAACAGGATCAGCCTGTCGGCCAGATCCACGTCTCCCACCGTCTCGATGAAATGATCCACGTGTTCCCGCAGTACCTTGGATCCCCCATCCTTGATCTTCAACTTGGCCCGTAGACCGGCCACATTTAGTCGATGTAGATATTCCAACGGGGATTCATCCGATCTGCGGCGAGCATGGTAGTATTGTCGTGCCACCGACACTCCTAATCCACAGTACTGGGTCTGGAAACTGCGCAGCAAATCTGGCCACTTGTTCCTGGTTGATCTGCCCAGCTGCCGATACCAGTTCCTGGCTGGCCCCGCTAGCAGATCCGCAAAGGTCAGACACTTCTCAGCATCCGACGCTTGATCTCTCATGAGGTCCGACTTGACTTTGCTGATCCATGTTCTCGCTCGGTCCTCATCTTGATCCTTGCCCGTGAACTCCTTCAAGTCCGATATAGCTGAGATCCGTACCCTCTGGATCATGGACGATCCACCTGCCCCGGCTGTGGCCGTTGCTACCACGGCTGCCGAAGTGGATGGGCCATCCAGATCGTCTGGGTCGAACTCATCATGGGAGTTGTCCCCCTCTACTGACTCCATCTCCACGTCCCGTGCTCCATGTTCATGGAGCACTTGCACTTGTGGCACGGGCGCTCTCATACCCTGTTCGGCCAGGAAGCGATTCATCGCAGCTTCAAAGTGCCGTTGCAGGGTGCCCGCGGAAGTGTCGGAAGAGCCTGTGGCCGTCTGGTCCACTGGCGGGACTGGATCCGTGAGGCGATTACCTCGAGCCTGATCTGACGATAATCCCCACTGGCTTTCTTGCCGGATCTGGCTCGATCCTGGCTGGATTGTGTCAAATCACGCGTAGGGCGTACTGGATCCCGAGCTTTCACGTTCACAGGGGCTTCCTGTCCTCGGATCCTCGCCGGCGCTTCCCAGACATGAGATGGCCCCGAGAGGTCCTAAAGAGTACATGCGTGCGTGGTTCGGAGCGACGGGTTCGAACTACATTCCTCAGGCGGCGAATGTCTGAATTTGGAGGACGCCAGCTTGGCTGATCCTCTGGCGACGACACTGGATCCATAGTGCGCGACCTTTCTCCGGTGATGGACTTAACTCTGGCAAAGAGGTCCCGCGTCGCGGATACTATGAGATCCAGGTCTAGCTCGAAGATATCTTCTGCGTCGAACACACCAGCTACGATGCCTGACTCCGTAAGCAAACGTAATAGATCTTTGACTGCCACCAACTTGTTCGCCGTTTTCGTTGGTGCTCTCACCGGTTCCCTTGGATCTTCGATCTGTCGTGGATTCAGGATCTGCATGACAGGATCTTGATGCAGGAAGTCGCGTAAAGCTTGGTGGCGATACACAAACTCGAGATCCTTGTCGGACCAGCTTGACCTGGATCCAGCTTGGTCTTCTTCCGACTCTGGAGCTTGCATCTTCTTCCGCGTAGTCTTACTCGTTTTCGTCTTCTTTCTTGTTTCTTCGACTAGCGGGCTTGGGTTTAGGTACGGTGTTGGCTTAATCGGTGAATCTGCAAATGCATACCGTTTCGCCTTCACTTTCCCTTGTTTTGTTAGCGGATCTTGACTTACGTCAAGATCCGCAGGGGTCCCCGAGGGGACCTGGGGAGGATAGAGAGGTTTCTCTTCTAGATCCGGATCCGGATCCACCTCTCTTCCGTCGACAGAGTTCCTCCCAAAACTCCATCGATCCGCGGATCTTATTTCATTCAGCAGCGTCTTCGTCGATCCGACTTCCGACGACGCCTCTTCCGCTGGCTCAATCTTCACTTGAGCATCTTCTTGGGACTCACGGTGAAATCCCGAGTCCCCAAAGATCCGGGCACGCGCACCATTGTGGTGTAGCGGGATCAGCAAAATCTGCGAGATTGCCAGATCCAACTTACCAACTGCGCCCAGACACCGACTAACGGAGGGGGTCCCCCGATGATCCGTGTTCTGCTGAACTTTCCTCACCTTGTGTACCCGTCGGTAGGGCGGGATCTTGCTCTCTCGGTACCTATCGAAGAGTTCAAGTGGTGAAGCTTGAGTGTCTTGGCGAGGCGTGGGGATGGGGTGGAGCAGCAGTGGAAAATCTTCACTCTGCGTCCGTGGATTGTTCCGAATCCTAAGCGAATATTCGAGCTTATGGATCCGGGGCCTAGATCGTGGATCTGGCCGTAGGGTTGCCTTACGGGTGTGTTCCCTTGCCTTTGTAGTTCCTTTGCGTCGTACTTGCCGCCTCCTGTGACGGGATCTTGAAAGTTGAGAGCCTCTAGGGTGTAACCGACCAAGTAGTAAATTCGGTTAGCCTGTCGGATCTGCACAAGTAAAGGAAAAGCTCACTAGGTTGTAGGATCTGGCCAATGTATTATCCAGTTATCACTACCAACACTAGATTCGCAATTCCCAACCTTCTCCGAGCTCGTACGGCCAATGTAGTTCCGGTTCTTGAGGGCAGGAAGGCACTTGCGTGATACTGTGCAAATTGAGTTCTGTATTGATATTTAAGCCTATACCTGCCTGGATTTTTACCTTCTATGTCTTTCATCTGCTAAATCCCTTACCAGGCTCGGCTGCATGTCCCTTCTTCCCTTGACCCATCATCCCAGCTGTGTTATCTTCAGATCCACCGGATCCATGACGTAATCATTATGGTCACCCTATTATGTGTACACTCATCCGGATCCAGGTC
>NW_003303304.1:17764-20657 GCF_000142945.1 Phytophthora infestans T30-4 | reverse complement strand
TTTTTTACGACGATGAGATCGACGGGATCTGAGTACCACGTATTTCCCCGGTAGTTAAAGTTGGGAACCAAGTCCGGGAATCTCCAGATTCGGGGAAGACCGCGTTGAAACAATAAAGTATACTTATCCAACCTAGGGTACGAATTCCGCGATTTAGGCGCACCAACACAAACCTTATGTATTCTTTGGCTTTCGTTTTTGAGCCCTTGCACACCTTCGGACACGAGATATTGACGAAGTTGGTGAGCCCTCTGGAAAAACTTTACCTCGGTGGATGACCAACTTTTTCATTTTTTTTTTTATTGCAGTGTCTGAGGCACAATCGCCCGTAGAATCGCGTGGTGCTATTCGTTTCGGCTAAAACGCAGTAGAAAGTGTCTAAAACCGCATTTGTGTGATCAAATCCGAGTGAACCCATGTGTATAATCTGAAAAAAAAGCCTAAATTTAGTGATGGACATCAGTATCATTTTGATTTAGGCGGGACATTTTGGCAAACTTACACTACAGCATCCCCAGTGCACGCAGCTTTTCGCTTCTTAGTATTTCTCGTTTGATCTTCGTCATCCTGCCTACCGCGTTTGTCTTGGTTCTCTTTCGCGGTCACTGCCATTGCCGCTCGGTGCTCTCGACGAGCTTGTTTGGCGGCTTTAGCACTGTCCCCTTGCTGCTTACTTGGAGCTGCGTAGATTGCATCTGACTGATACTCGTCTGGGACGTAAGGCCTGATAGTGCGATGCATTTGGTCGATTTTTTCTGCATTTCGCGGAGGCGGCGGCATCGTCTCCAGGTAGCAGCTGAACATGCGCGTCACCTTGTGGCGTTCGGTGAGATGGCCATCTAGCTTCCTACGCAGATCCTTCTCCACTGCAATGCTGGTGGGGCCCTTTTTGCAGATCACAACCCCCGGTTTCGTGGAATCCATTGAAAATATTTGAAACTGCTGTACGCCAAGCAATTTCTTGTAGAGCTCTGTGAGTAGTGGCTTGTAGCTCTTGAAGAACCCATCGTCCCGTGAAATGTGCACAGTTTCATTGGATGAAGCGGCTTCTTTTACTTCTCGGACAATCTGACCCAAAGTCCAGCAGTCTGTGCGGGCGAGGTGCTTGCGAATATGACCAAAGCCACGGTCACATGAATTCTTAGTGTGTCCTTTCACGAAGAACTTATAATCCACGCTCTCAAAAACCTCTATGTGGGCTTGTGCTAGCAGAAACTTGATCACGTAGTTATTTTTATTCTGGCCAGAGCAGTTGTCAGCGTATATCACCAATCGTTTTTTGCCAGCAGGAACCAACACATTGTCGATAAAGTGCTGCAGCGTGGAGCTGATTTGCTCGCTTCCCTTCCCACCGACAGATTCATCGTAGATGTAGTTCGTTTGCTTGCCTTCATTCTCGTAGTATATCCCAAACACACTGTCAGAGACCAACGAGCAGAAGTACCATCCTGATTTCCTCCACGTATGTGTGCATTTCATCATAGATCGCATCCCACGTGAACGTCGGCGGCAGCAAAGTGTACATCTCAGAGCTGTAGTACTTTTTCACTATGCCATTCGCCGTCTTCTGCAGCCGAACACGCACTGGTACTACTTCCTCGACCTCCGCAGAGAACTCTTTAAACCACTTCACCAGCCACACGAGATCGATGACAGAAGCGTGCTTGTTCAGTGTGTTCCCGTGCGCCTTAGCTGCAATGTTTCCTTCGCGCACACGCTTCTTGTATCGCTGGATAGTCAAAGGAGTTACCCCGAGACATTCTGCAAACATGGGCCGGCAAACTCTCCCAACCACTGGCAGGTAGTAGTGAAATTTCTCGCGTTTTCCGTCTCCTCGGTGCCTCTCCACAGTATCCGTCTGCATGAGAACGCCCAGCATCGTGTAGAGGCTTGTCAACTTCTCTGATCTGGTCATCTGTGAGATTGAACACACGAGCCACTCAAGTTCTTGGGCTTTTCCCTGAAGACATCGGCGATCACACTTGTCGGCCTGAATTAGACCCGCCACTGTTTGTTGCAGACTCACCTCAATCAAATTGATACTTATGTCCTCCTCCTCTTCAGCTGCGTCGCTTACACCACTCTCACCAGTGCTTGCCTCCTCGTCTTCCTCTTCATCTTCATTGTCGTCACTCCAATCTTCATCGTCACTGTCGTCAGCTTCCTCATCGCTCTCCTGTTCGTCTTCACTCCCTTCATCTGCTTCATCGCTGGCAGGCGACCCTTCCTGCTGGGGTACTGTAGCGGAGGGCAAAGCGACACGAGGAGCAGTAGGTTGAGCGATACTTGTTAGGTCGGCGGTGGCCGTGTTTGTGTGCGCCCCGGTGTCGGCTGGTTGCTTCGTGGCACGGTGGGGGCCGTGCTCTCCCGCATTGACCAGGACAGGGGGAGCAGGGGGCGGCACTGGAACAGCGACGGCAGGAGCGGGTGCCGTCGTGTTGCTTGCGGTCTCGGGGCACTGCATTCTCGAGGCTGGAGCGCGCTGTTCGGGAATGATACACCTGCTTCAAATTTCTGAAAAACTTTGACGCTTGTTTTTTCAGCTACTCGATAAAGTGCGAAAACACGTGGGTGATCTTTAGACGCGAATATCTCGATAACTCCAAATGGTTGATTAGTATCATTATGTCTCGCGCAGTCTCATATTATCACCCATTCTGTGACGGGGTCACACAGCACCTTGCGCTAGAGGAAGTTATCTTCCGAGAGTTTACAAACACTCAGTGAACGGCAGCTCACAGGTCTCCTCTTTATAAAAGGGAGCGAAGTGACCTATTTAAAGTAGAATGTAAACCGAGCATATTTACAGGTATATAAAGCTTGGGTTTAATACAAACTATAAGTTACCTTTAGAAATGCAATGTCATCAACCAATGGTTGGCTTTGGACGACC
>NW_003303304.1:2955-12203 GCF_000142945.1 Phytophthora infestans T30-4 | reverse complement strand
TCTCAGCTAACACCCGCCATAGCTCGACAGGGTCAGCCTGGTTGACCACGTCCTGGTAGCGGATAAGGGTTTCATCTGAGATGGCCGAGACAAGAAGTCCATTTGCTTTGCGATATCTGCTATTCCAACAGTCCTTCACGCTAGAAGACCAGCTGTTGTTGAAGGGTTCCTTGCCTAGGACAAGCTGGGCCATGTTTGAGACATTTAGACCTATAAGCACTCGTAGGCGCCAAGCGGGGTAATCCTCCGGCTTGGAGAGCTTTTTGTCCACCTGCAGGGTCACTACGGCTGCTACTCGATTCATTTTGTCCTCAGGTTCAGTGTCAGCTTTTCTGCGGCTCGTGGAGCTATTTCCAAAGGTGTCTTCTCGTCGAGCTGGGGGAGAAGGCGATCGATCTTTTAATGAGCGAATGGTCAGTTGCCAGTTTGCTGTCTCCTTCTCTTCTGCGGGTTTGGCCAATGAGCGTTGCCCATCTTTTGATTCCGCCAATGGAAATACAGAATCTTTCACTGTCACAGGTACCCGAGAGTGATGGTCACCAATCGTCGGATTAGAATTTTCAGTCAATTCCCCTTTTTCTTCAGAGTCGGCGCTATTTGACCCCGAGGGCACCGCTCCTGTTGCAGTCTGGTTGTCGCCTTCGCGTCGCTGCTCCGCACCACTGGTACGTTTGCTGTCTTGGCTTGCTTCTGTTGTTGGGCTCATAACCTGAGACGTGCTGTGTGCCTTGTAGTTACCGTCAGCGTGACGTAGGCTCCAGCAGCACGTATACTTAAAGGAAGAGCAAGATAGACGAGGTGGAAGGCGGGAGTTGCCTGGCAGAATGCCGCGGCGGGAACAACCAAGGTGAGGAGCTTGAGTACTCGCTGGTACGATTGGAAGTGAAAGCATAGCTGCGCCGCAGCCCGCTCCTCAACCTTGGGACCCATGCTTTATTTAGTGAGCAGTTGCTAACCACTCTTGTTGTCTTATATAGCTGCAGGTGCTGGTGCTGAGGACTAGGGCGGTTGCAACCGCCATGAGAGGCTGCGCCTCTCACCATCGCAGGAGGAATATGGAGTACAATCGCGTACGCGACCGTGTGGCCGCTGCTACACGTCGGTGCCAGCACTGCTCGCTGGCAGTCTGGCACTGGTACACGCTGGTACGTCACATCCACCTTCGCAATCGGCTTGTATCTGCGCTGCCTGCTTTTTCCACTTCGATATCTGATTTTGCTTGCGCTTTCTGTCTGAGCTAGATAAGGGCGGAAAGAGGTGAGCTATTGCTTCATTCACAGTATGCTTAGATTCCATATATTGTAGTATGGTACGCTTATGAGCATAGTCTACAGCAATACGAGTAAACCTCTTTGGCCTTCTGCCTGTTAGTGGCCTCCCCCTGTCCTAAGCGAAGTGCGAATTTTTATTTTAGCCAATCACATTTCTTCATTTAAGAATTATGTCCACAGCTAAAAATACTCTCACAACCAGTTAATTATGAGATTGTTCCTGCCACACATTTGGCTTTGTCACATGCCGAACACACGCCGAAAGAGAAAAACAAGTACGAGCAAATCCTAAGTCAAATCACTATGTATATGAGATTCGTCAAAACCTCTAGAGAATTATTCAAATCGTCCATTAAGATCTTCTAAAAGAAAAATAGAAAATCCAGACTCGGTCAAATTTAATATCCTTCTCTCCCCAATAAATTAATAAATATTGCTATCATGACCACAAGAGTCCTAATCTGGAAATCGAGTAGCTTAGTTTGTGCGTCGCAAAATTTAAATGAGTGGTGTTTATTTTTCTCGCATTTGATGTATGGTTAAAACAGATATACGAAAAACGAATTGTTTAACAGAGATAAACGCGACATACAGCAATCAGTTTAAAAACCGTGTGGAAACTTTGGTTTCGTTTCTTGAAATATTAAAAATTCTATCGCCCATGTTTTTGAAAGAAAAACCAACCAAATCAAATTTTGTCATCACAATTCGAGTCAAACGCTCGCCGACGGCGCACCATCTTCGACAAGCGCTCATGTAGCCTGGTGTTTGTACTGTATTACCCCTTCATATCTGGGATACAAATGTTGGAGGGATGATTTGCGCAGAGTTGTTAGGGCAGTACAGAACGGAGTGAGGACAAAAGTAGAGTGGTCTAGGCAGCCATAGTGGAGAGGAAGTCTTGAGTGTAGAAGGAGAAGACGCTTGTGTTGGACTTGGTAAAAGGAGAAGACACTTGTGTTGGACTTGGTAAAAGAAGAGGTGATGAATTATAGAGTCTGGTGTTCTGGTGGGAGTTACTCTCCACCAACCAGTCCAGTTATGTACGATTTCTCTACATGAAATAGTACAGTTATATTCCACTAGATAGTTATCATCACATCGGAGATGCTTACTTCGACAACCGATAATCTAAAGTGCACTGGTGCAGAAAATTGACAATTACAAAGTTAACAAATAAAGGCACGAGTTGCAGTGCCCGGCTAAGAATCAACGACCTTAGTAAACCCAAGACAACGGCTCATCACCATCACAATCCTTAAGATAAAGAGGACGGAAGTCACTTGCATCTTTATGGTTTGCTCCGCTACGCGTGGCAAATGCAGAGCTGCGCTCCTCCGATAAAAAGATTCTCTTAGCTGGAGAGTGCACCGCTCGACTCGCTGGAAAGCTTGGTGCTGGGCCCGCCTCCGGAAAAAACTCACGGCCTTGCTTCGCGGGCACTCCGCGCGGGTTTGCTGCGGCTACAGTTGGTCTTCTTCGCTTTGATTTTAACTCATTTTCACCCCCTCCTCCCGCAGCCGGGCACGATAGTCACTTTCAATAATAAATGCATTCTGGAGGTTGCACCCGGACATGAAAAAACATGTGCTGGGGAGTGCAATGGGTCCGTTTTCTGAGCTGAAAAGTATTAGGAAAGGCGCGGCGCTCCCTAGATTATCTACAGTATCTATTAGATTACCGGTACAGTACCCCCTTTATCTGGCGTTTGACAAATCATGGTTCCATGCCAGACGCTTTCTTACGGTACTGAGTACCGGTACCGGTACAAGAAAACTATACGGATTACGGTGGTGGAAGGTACAATCAGCCTGCAAGAAATGAGGACCAGTAGTCTACTGGCAGTAGACAAATTTTCACAAAGCTGCTAGACCCAGGGTCACGAATATGCACGCGTACTCGGCGGCTGTACTGATGGGTCTCCTAATGGTTGCCGAGGGTGCCTATGTATCTACGACCGCTTGTGCACACTCGGCGCCGAATCCCACGATCCAACGCTATGAGCCTGAAAGCATCCCAACCAGATTGGCTCCCAATAGGCTACTGAGAGAACCTGAGACAACCGAAGCGAGCAACGAGGACCGAGTTGTAAGTATCCATGCTGGCATTGAAAAACTCTCGGACCTGATAAAGACTGGAGTATCAAAGGTTCATGGATACCTGAACTTGGGACCGTCAGCAACCAGAGACCAACCGGCAGATGAAATTCTTCGCATCTACAAGCTAGATGATGGAATCGAAAAGGCTCTGGTCAGTCCAAACTTGAAGGCTATGGAAAGCCACGTGAAGGAGTTAAGCACGAAAAACCGAAAGAGCGAAGCGTCGGTGATTGGAATTCTCACGAGCCATTACGGGGACGATGCAGTGGCGAAAGCCCTTGTGACTGCACAGAAAACTGTTCAATCGGATGATGATGTGAAAACGATATGGCGATTGCGAAACGCGCAGCTTTCCAGCTGGTTTAGCAGCGATAAATCTGTCGATGATGTGTTCACTTTGTTGAAGCTTCGACATGATGATTACTTAGCCCTTGCCAGTCCGAAGATGGAGGTCTTGGATGATTATATGAAGCTGATCAACCGCGTGACATCAGGTCAAGAGACTTTGCTAAACGTGTTAACTAAGGGCTTCGGTGGAGAACAGACCTTGGCAAAACTACTTCTTCGTGGGAAGGAAGAGCCCCAGACCCGCGAGCTGGCGACGGCGTTGCAAAATGCGCTGCTGAACAAGTGGGTCACTGATAAATTTCAACCGGAAAGTGTCTTGAAGAAGCTCAAACTGGACCGGGACCTGATGAACGTTCTCTCGGATCCAACCCGACACACTTTGACTAGTTACATCGCGGTCTTCAACACTAGGAATCCAGGGAAAAAGGCATCGTTTATCGGCACACTTTCTGCTCATTACGGAGATGAGATGGTGGCGAATGTACTGATCGCGGCCTCGAGGAACGGCAACACAAGGAGAATGGCCAAACAACTACGAACCGATCAGTTGTCAGACTGGTTGAACAACCAAAAGTCTGCTGACGAAGTCTTCAGCCTTCTAAAGTTGCGGGCAGATCTTCCGAACATAGATGGAGCTCTCGCCAGTGGCAAATTGAAGTTACTGGAAGACTACATCAAGCTATTTAACCGTGAGAAGGCTGGAGACGAAACGTTGCTCAAAACGCTAACAACCGGCTTCGATGGAGAAAGTAACTTGGCAAAAGCGTTGCTGACTGCTGAGATCAACCCACACTCGAATAAAATGGTTGTTAAGTTACAGGGTGAGCTGTTGAACCAATGGCTCCTGAAGGGATTGAAGCCGGAAAGTGTCCTCAAGAATCTTGGACTGGACCGTGGGATGAAAGAGGTACTATCAGACCCGAATCGGCACTTTTTGACCAAGTACATATGGGAGTACAACTCAAGAAATCGATTCGACAGAACGTCATTGATTTTGACTCTTTCTGCGCATTACGGAGACGACGTGGTAGCGAGAGCTCTTGCTGTTGCGAAGGGCGACTCTGGCCTGGCACGGACGGCTGCAATTCTGCAGAGGCAACAGCTGGAAGGGTGGCTCAGTAGTGGGAAATCTGCAGACGATGTCTTCACGCTACTGAGAATTGGAGCCGACGATTTCTTACCCTTGAATAGCCAGAATTTGGAGACACTGGAAGATTTTGTCTGGCTATTGAACCTCAAAAATCGCCGCATCCAGACGAATGTATTCACAGTGGTAGAAAACAAATTCGGTGGAGATGTTCAGCTGGCGCGAGCGGTCGTTAAAGCCCTGAATGAAGCAGACGAGAGAGGGCTGCGCGATTCTGTCGGTATTGCGTCAAGATACCGGAGCAAGCTGTTTGGTCGATGGTTCGACAAAAGTATCGAGCCAAAAGATGTTTACGCGATGATCCTCAAAGTAAACGGAGCTTCTGCAGATGCTTTGGAGAAGTCGATTGTTTCCCGATACACGGCCTTCTACAAAAAGAGGCTGGCTAAGGCTTTCACCTTCGACAGTCCTAGACGGCTGTAGCTTTGCCTGTCATGCTCCTATACTTGGAGAAACAATGGAGAGCTCGACGTGCCTTCTTTTAAGAAGTACTACCCAAAAGGCAATCCAAAGATATTCTGCAATTCGGTTAACCGGGCTAAAAGAGTACACTATGCATAAGGCGTTCCTCCAAATACCAGGAAGTTAACCAGATCGATGCACTGTCAAAGCTTCGTAGCTATTACTGGAGGCAGTTGGTTGTCGCTCAGCCACAAAAGTACTTTCGTCAATCGACATGTTTAATTTTTCTTTTGTCCTCGTTCAATTGCACGGGCTCGTACGCTTAGGATAGTGCACATTCATGAACGCCTGCATTTGCGCTAGAGTGAGCTCCTGTTGCTTCATTCTTACGTTATTATGCTACTTTATGCCGCCGACTAGCAAAGCTGAGGCGTAATAATAAATATGGCAACAACACAATACATAGCACATATAAAGTGCTTTTTTCGTGTATGCCTAGAGCTCTGTACTACATCATGAGGTTGCTTGTGCAGATAGCGCTTGTCCACAGTCTTCACCAAATCCAACTAGTCACTACATGTATTCCAAAGCAATCTCTTACAAAAAACTATGGTGATTGCGGAAACAATCGACGAAAACAAAAGAGTTGAGTTTTACGGTGATGTATATAGTAAACACAATTGCGAATACATGAGGTAGATAGGTACTGTAGTACTTGACAAAGTTACTCCAAGCCCCACAGTTCGACAGCCAGCTTCACTCTACCCATGCGACTCTCCTCGACTGGGCTGCTAGCAATTACAGCTCTTGTTGCATCTAGCGGCATTGCCTCGATGTCTACTATCGCCAACATGGCGGTGCCTGACAAACTGTATAATCTGTCTAGTACAATTTCCACCAGGTCGTTGAGAGATTCTGAGCCAAAAGGCGGAAGAAACGAGGACCGAATGAATGCCGGTATCGAAAAACTCTGGGGCCTGATCAAAGCGGGGACATCCAAGATCAAGGAGTACGGGCAGTTCGGGACACTAGAGTGGTTTAGCAGAAAGCTACGAACGTGTGACGCCCGGTTTTTTTTGTGAGGATTGCCAGAGACGAGCGTCACACGTTCGTTCAAGTGATGTAGCTACGACTGATAAGCTTTCTACAAGTCGTATACAAATGTATATCTATGCACTTTAACATCCGAATACTGTATACTTGAGTACATTTTGTGCCCATTATAGCACTGCCGTTGGTTGCGCACGGGTCGGGCGATGCCACGCACCGTGCTATCAATGAAGCCGATACACCTGTCGATAGGACTGCCGCGTGCAAGAAGCTTGCTGCACTTAGCGTAGATTAGGTCCACCATGAAGCGAAAGATCAGGCACAGCGCACTGGGCGACCTGCCGAACATCACAGCAAGATCCCCGTACCGTCCAGGGTACGCGAGCTGGCGCAGCAACACACAGAACCCCTCGACTTCACCAACGCGAAGGCGGATCGGTAGCTTGTAGTCTTCCTCAAGCCGCAGCGCCTTGTGCAGCCGAATTACGTCACGCTTCCAGAATCGGAAATTAAAACGACAGTCTCCGTCGCTTAATGCGTTGAAATTGAAGTTGCCCTTCAGTGTGAGGACTGGTCGTAGAATAGGAGATCTGGCGAAGAGCACAGCGGCGTCCTCGACGAGGACGAGGTTCAGAGCGGTCGCTGCGAGGACTAAGCTCTCCTCGAGCATCTTGACTGGCTTGTGTGCTTTGCAAATGTAGTATACACCAAGGACGGATAAGAGCTCGCGTTCGCTCTGCAAAATGCTTCGCTGGCAAACCAACGTGTGCGGCAGTGTGATTAGGGTTGTGTGATTGGCGCTAGTCTACAACTCACACGAGTTCCTGCTGCTAAACCACTCTACTGGGATCTAAAGACCAACCTGCAGCGGAGATTTTGAAATTTTTCAATCTTGCGGATGGTATGGACAATGCTCTGGCTAGTTCCAACTTGAAAGTTATGGAAAACTACGTGAAGAATCTAAATTCGAAAAACCGAAACAGCAAGGCATCGATGATCGGGGTTTTCACGACGCACTACGGAGACGAAGCTGTGGCGAGCGCTCTAGTGGCTGCGGAGAAAAACGCGAAAACGACAGAAGCAGCTAACACGATAAAGCAGTTGCGAAAGGATCAATTATCAGCTTGGCTGACCAGTAAAGTATCCATCGACGATGTCTTCCATTTGCTCAAATTTCGCGATGATGGCTACGCAGTTCTTGCTAGCTCAAAGATGGAAGTACTGGACGACTACATGAGGCTATTTAATCGAGAGAAATCAGGCCATGAAACTCTGTTGGACGTGCTTACGAAAGGTTACGTTGGGGAAGGATATCTGACGAAGGTGCTTGAGCGTGGGAAGAAAGATGCGAGTACGAGTGAGTTGGCGACTGCGCTGGAGAACGCGCTTTTTAACAAGTGGTCAGTGGAAAATTTACGGTCGGAAGATGTCCTGAAAAAGCTAGGACTCGGCCGCGACATGAAGAAGGTTCTCTTCGATTCAAATCGAGACATTCTAACGAGGTACATTTCCATGTACAATGCGAAGAACGCAGAGAGCATGACGTCGTTGATTCAAACTCTTTCGACCCATTATGGAGACGGCATCGTTGCAGGCACATTGGTGATTGCGTCGTGGGATAAAAACACAGAGACACTCGCGAGACAGCTACGGAGTGACCAACTAACTGAGTGGTTGACGAGTCAGACATCTGTCGCCGAAGTTTTTCCGCGACTAAAGCTCGGGGATGACCGCTACCCGGATCTCATCGATCCAAAGGTGGAGGTACTGGACGACTATATTAAACTGTTTAACCGAGAGAAATCAGGTCAAGAAACGTGCTCAATGCCTTTACAGAGGGCTTCGGTGGAGACGACATTTTTTTGAGAGTGCTGGCGGCTTGGAAGGAAGAACCTCACACCCGCGATCTTGGAACTGCATTGCAGGACACCCTTTTCAAAAAGTGGGTCGCTGATGATTTGCAACCGGTAACTGCACTGAAGAAGCTCAGACTGGATCGTGACATGATGAGCGTATTATCGGATCCAAACCGACACACTTTAGCCAGGTACATATCAATGTACAATGAATGGAATCCGACCAGCAAGGCCTCGTTGGTTGGAGCGCTTTCCTCTCATTATGGAGATGGTGTTGTGGCTTACATCAGGGCATGGGAAATACAATACCCATTGTTATTTTGCGTGAATCACATCCGTAATAAAGACTGCAATACCTGGCAACACAATAATAATCACTGCAATAATCACAATATATTGCTATCACTTAGTCTTCGATGCAACCGAGAAGGGTTGTAACGGGGTACGTAGCACTAAGTGTACCCTGGTTACATGAAGTGTGACACTTCACACTTCAGGAGTATGACATGTCATACTCCGGGATATTTGGTACAAGGTACCAAGGTCATTCAAAACCAACCATTGGTTAAATGACATTGCATTTCTATAGGTAACTGATAGTTTGTATGAACCACAAACTTAACCTACCTATAAATATACTCAGTTTACAATCTACCTTATTTAGGTCACTTCGCTCTCTTTAATTAAAGAGGGGACCAGTGAACTGCCGTTCACTGAGAGTTTGTATACTCTCGGAAGATAACTTCCTCTAGCGCAAGGTGCTGTGTGACCCCGTCACACTTGGTAGCACTTGTAGTCAATCCACGCCATCGCGGGTAGACTACCTGAACCTCCGAAGTTCGTTGCCATGGATAGGAACGACTTCTCCCATATGAACGACTCTCAGTTCGAGTCGGTTCGGAAGATGGCAGGCATCTTCGGGATGGAGGCCCTGCAGAGCCTGGTGGTATCAACACCGGCTGAGCAGCTCGAGCGCGTCAATGCATTCGACGCGTACGAGCAGGGCCTCATCGCGCATGTGCGGGAGAACCTGCAGGCTCCGGCGGCGGGAGCAAACCCGCCTCACCCGAAGCCA
>NW_003303304.1:0-2715 GCF_000142945.1 Phytophthora infestans T30-4 | reverse complement strand
TGTCCCCCACAACATAGCGCACCTTCTGCAGGTTCTTCTCGTACACGCTCAGTACGGTGGATATATGATCCAGGTGGGCTTCAGCTGTCTGGCCGTCTTCCATTGGCGAAAGCGCAAGAAGGCGCTGGTGGCGCACACCATTGTAGACGTAGATCGCGTAGATGCCGAGGAAGTGAAGTGAGTGAATAGTCCAACCGTCGAACATTAAAGCAAAGGAAGTTCCCATCTCCTTTGCAATGATTGCTCCAACGGCTAGAGCCACATGACGCATGTACCGCTTCAGTGTCTTGGTAGTCGTAGGCTTCATTGTAACTACAGCACGCGTAGCCTTGTTTTCCACTTCAGTGATTGGTAGATTTCTCTCGATCACCCATACCATCCATTGGTAGATATTGCGCGTCACATCGTCCACAAAACCAAACGTGGTAAGTGCTGGCGTCTGCGTGGCATGAAGTTCTGCAAACCCAGCAGCATACCCAGCGTGCTTGCTGTTAAGGTGGCTGAGGAGGTTGCTGTACCCCGTGCCGGGCGTCTGCTTCCGAGGAAGCCCACAGGATTTACACTCAAAGCGACCTTCACCGAGGTCGCTGAAGTAAAATGCGCAGAGTTGACGGGAGGTCATCGTGGGTAGCGTGGTGGGTAGCGTGGCTAAGAGTGGTGGCTTGTTCTCTAAAGAGAAAATTGAGAAGTGGGGAGTGTGTGAATCAAAGCGCGCAGAGTGTATTTGCAAGGCAGTAGAGAACTGTTGGTTGTCAGCGCTCCTGGAAATGGTTGGAAGCGTGTAAAATATTGTATTATTGTGTACAGTTATGTATTATATTTATCTTGGAAAAATCAATAGTAAGTTATTCCGTAAATATAATACCCGTAATATTGTTATTATACTATTTTTCCCATGCCCTGGCGTGGCCATGTCGTCGTATAAAGACACAAAAACGGTCGCGCAGGAGCTACGGAGTGAGCTCCTCACTAACTGGCTTAACAATGAGAGATCTGTCGACGACGTTTTCAGACTGCTAAACCTGCGTGGTGACGGGTTCATGGCTTTAATGAGCCCTAAGCTGGGCGCCTTGAAAGATTACATTAAGGCATTTAACCGTGAGAAATCTGCTGATGAATCTCTACTCAAGGTTATGACAAACGGCTTCGGTGGAGAAAGAGAATACGCAAAGTTTTTGGTGAAAGCACAGTTGGAAGTAGTCCCAGGAAGCGCGGCCAGATCGTTTCAGACGGCACTGTTTAACCAATGGCTTCAGCGCAATATTGACCCAGAAATGCTCTTGAAGAACCTCCGACTGGACCGTGGTATGGAGGACGTCCTTGCCGACACAAACCTGGTCACGTTGAGCACGTACATTCCCGTGTACAACGCAAGGAATCCAAACCGTAAGACATCGCTGATCGGGACACTGTCTGCCCATTACGGAGATAAAGAAGTGGTGAATGCGCTTTATATTAACAGAGACGACTCACGCATTGACAGTCTAGTTGTAAACCTGCAGAGAAAGCAGTTGGCCTGGTGGTTAGAAAACGAGAAATCTGCGGACGACGTTTTCTCGCTACTGAAGATTGAATCGGATGATTTCTCGCCCACGAAGGGCCAAACTTTTGCGGCATTGGGAGAATTTGTCGCTCTATTGAACGCCATAAATCCCCAGCATCAAACAAATGTGTTCGCCGTGCTGCAAAATAGGTTTGGCGGAGATGGCCAGCTTGCTCGTGTCGTCATCAAGGCACTGGACACCGCAGACTCGGAAAGCGTGCACTCATCGGCCTCAGCCGCCTTGAGATACCGGAAGGCCCTGTTCAGTCGATGGTTCGACAACAATATAAAGCCAAAGGATATTTACTTGAAGGTGCTCAAAGTAAAGAGGCTTCTGCTGACACGTTGGAAAAATCGATTGTAACCCGATACTCGGCATTCTACGACAAGAGAATGGGGCAGGTTTACACGTTTAACAATCCTAGACGTTTGTAGATTTTTTCTCTTTCGATTATCTGGCTTAGACGGAAATTTAACAAGTTGCGCGGATAGATACAGCGTATAAGAGAGATCATTTCTCTATTTAACTGACGATCATTGACTTATGCTGACAACTACTGCTGTGTCCGTACCAGGCAGCCCCAATAAGCCTTTGGTTACGGCTGTTTACGGTGGGAATTTCACCACATATTTATCGGTTTCTACCCTGTAACATCACGAATTCTTGGACCACCGTCACTGCCGATGAAGGTGGTGGGTGGATTCATAATGACTGCAGCACTAGGCATCTCATCGTGATGTAAATGACTGACGGCCGTCCACCACGGAGTCACGGTTGGGTATTGCCACCACCCCAATTAAGGTTTTAACACTACCGGTAACAGTCACTATCCGCGCTTGTATGGATGAAGTGCCCTATTTGTTGTTTATCCAGGGGTTAGGATCTTCATTTGACTGTTAGAGCCAACACTACATACATGCCCCGGTCCAATTGCACATACTTACAAAAACAATTAATAGCGTAATAACGGCGTAATAATACTCGTTATCCGTTCTTAAAAAAAGCTTTGTCGTGGTTTGACAATGAGAAATCATGTTACGATGATTTCGAATACACTACAGACAACGACGGTGAAATTCGCCACCCTCTGAACGCCATCCTCCATAGTAGTTCTTTTTTTGTTTTCGCGACAGGAAAATCCGTCGCACATTTTTATTGGTAGATAAAACGA
>NW_003303303.1:14288-19542 GCF_000142945.1 Phytophthora infestans T30-4 | reverse complement strand
CGGCTTATTGTTGCCTATTTGCACGACTGGGAGTGTTTGGATTGCCTCCCTTTTATTCTTCCTACCGAGTGTTGAACACTCGGTGATCTCGTAAAAGGCTTATCCGTGCCTGGTACCCTTCCGCTGTTGGGACCACGAGGATTCAAAACACCTGCTAGCTTTGCTCGTGCTAGTAGCGTGTTCTTATTTTTACTAGTTGGCCTATATAAGTAGTTTACAAGGTCCAGTTTGTCCCGGTGCAAGGGCAGAACTGGGGTCTGCTGGTCCGCCCGAACGATCGTTTGCTATCCTAGTAGACGTATCGTTGTGGGAGCGTCCTAACTACGTTTGTAGCTAGAGTTCACGTGGGATTTCCAACACCACAACTGGTGCCGCGACCCGGGAACAGATTGTGACCATTGTGAGCTGTTTGTATGGCCTTCCAGTTTACGAGCTACCAAGAGAAGAAGAACAAGAAAAAGACAAGAAACATGGCGAAAGGACAACCGACGGTACCAGTTACGGCTGCCAAGTTTGGCGAGGCTCGCAACGAGAGTTCAAGCCCGGCTGCGCGCTTTGCAGCCGCCACCGACCTTTCAGTGAGCTTCGACGACGAAGCAGGCAGCGGTCCTGACGCCCACGATTATGAAGATTACGAAGCCAAGACGCCGGCTCCAGAGCCAGGCGCAGCGACGCCGGAGACGGCCACGCTATCATCGGGGTTGAGCGGGGCGACCAGGTCCCTTTCGAGGAACCTCGCCGACGAGCTCGATGATGTTGCGGGACCAGAACCAGCCTACGATGATTATGACGATGGGACCGAGGGTTCTAAACCTTCGGTGGCGAGTGCAAGGGATTCAGCACTGCTGAAGGCACCTCGCCCACCTATCAACGGTGATACACCAGCCGCCAAGCGCGTTTTTGACCGCGTACAAGCGCTGATGCAGAATGATGAGTGGATGCAGCTGTTCAAGCCCATCCCCCAAGAAAAAAGCCGACTGGCCTGCGCTTGCGCAGGAACTTCAATACCCAGTCAACTCGGTTTCAGCTAGCCAATTTGCCGAGGATTCAGTTTCGCTACTGTTGTCGCTGGGCTTCGAGAACGAGACGTACCCATCGACGATGTCGCTCCAAGATTGGAGTCCACATGAAGCCGGAGCTGCTCTCCAGAAATGGAAGAAGAAGCTTCGGAAGGCGTTTGGCGCTGTTGGCATTAACGCCGGAAAGCAGCCGGTGAGTCGACCGATGATTCAAGATGAAGATCCGTCCACGATTCCACTGCCGCAGACACCCCAACGACTCGTTCGTACTCCTCCGACCAAGCGTGGAGCTGAGCGTGGTGCCTTTGGCACTACCGAAGCTTCACCGTACTTTCAAGACTCGCAGATGGTGACGCCACGTTCGGAGAGCCGTATGCAACGTATTTACGCAAGTAACGAGGGTTCGTTCGGTCGCCGAGGCGGTACACGAGCTTCCAAAGGTGGTGCCGGACGTCGTCAAGTCGACAGCGATGGTTCGTCAAGTGACGATGACATTTTGGTGCGTACATTCGACGAGGAAGATCCTCAAGTCGAGTTGATGCGTCATATATAAAAGAGCTGGCGACGCTGAACGACGTGAACACGACACCGAGGATTGAAATGGCTTCGCACCGACCGCTGGATCGGATCACGCCGTTCTCAGGCTCTCGCAACAAGAGCGAGAACTGTATGCAGTGGCTCCGTGGGTTCGTCTATGAAATGACTGGAACCCACACAGATGCCGATAAATGGTGCATTTCATTTGAGCTAAGTCTCCGGGACGGAGCCACTCATTGGTTCCATCAACTTCCGAAGAAGACGAAGCGCAAGTGGAAGCAGCTGAGCGAGGCGTTCATCCGCTACTACTGCTCGCAGTTCACTCAGGCGGCACTGTCACGTTACTACTCTGCCAAGCGGGAACGTAATGAACATCTGTGCGACTACATAAACAGGCTGAATGGCTACGCTCGGACCGCCCGTCTACACTTTGAGAAGAGTGGTCGCGACGCGAAAGAACACGTACAGCAATTCCTGGCAACATGCGACGATGACAAGCTAGCGGAGAGTCTCTACCACGCTCGAGTCGCCGACATTCACGAGCTCGAAGAGATCATCGAAGATGTTGTCAAGGGCAAGGAGAGAATGGCCAAGCGTGACAGTGAGTACCGATACTCCAAGAGTCGTGATACGCGACGCGACGATGGGTACGCCCGCAACAACCGGCGTGATGACCGTCGCCGCGATGACAACCGCAACAAACCAAGAGTGACACTCATTGAAGCCACGGTGGACGACCTACTAGCTGAATTAGAAGTTCGTGAAGCTGCTCAGGGAGGCACCGAGTATTCAAACGAAGATCCGAACACTTACGACGATGTCCAAGATGAGTACAACGACTTTCAGCCTGATAATACGGACGGTGATTTCTCATTGGACGAAAACGACCGATACCTCGCCGCTGCTAACGAAAATGAGCGCCGTGCAGCTGCTGAAGGCACCTACGCACGTTCAGACAGCCGTCAACCACGTGGAAACATGCCTGATCGCGATAATGGCTTCAATCAAGATCGCCGAGGTGGTGACCGTGGGTTCAATCAGGACCAACGCGGTCGACGTGACTTCAACCGCGACAACCGACGCCCACAGTACGGACCATGCGCGGTGTGCGGTGGCATGATTCACTCCGCCCACTACTGTAACAAGCGATGCAAGTTCTGCAAACAACTCCACGATGCTGGACAATGCGAACTTTTCCGCAACTTCCAAGACCTTGCCAAATTTGTGCGCACCAAAGGCACGAAGGAGGAGCTCCCGCCAGAGCTCAAGGCCGTCGTTCAAGAACGTCATTTAAACTAGGCAGCCCGCCAACTACAACTGGGTTGGTCCCTATCGGGCTGCCACAGTTAACCGAGCCTTCAATGGAAGCAGAGTGTATCTTTGCTTTCATGGGGCAGAGTGAATGGCCTGATAAATACGTAACAAGTGTGAACGCGACGGAAAATGAAAAGGAGAGGAGTAGAATCCTCGGTGGAGGTGTTGGTGAAATAATGGAGTGTGCTGATGCTGATGAGGGCACCAGCGAGGGTTCGCTCGGCTTGGTTTCGAGTGCAGCGCGAGACGAGCCCAAGGGTCACTCCAAGATTATGAAGTTGAACCCTGGCGAGAGACAGGGGTGGTGGTCGGCCAAGAAATTCGACCGACGGATCAGAATGAGAGCTCTGGTGCAAGGCGCTGTGAACGACCAGCGAACGAGGATCCTCCTCGACACAGGAGCGAACGTTAGTGTGATCACTGACGCCTTTGCCAAGAAGTTGCGACTCCGAGATGTACCCGTATCACGGACGCCGCATTGACATTCAAGGTATTAACGAAGGCAAGGTGTCTATGACGCGGCGAGCGTGCGTCAAGATTACGCTTGGATGGGAGATGGTGTACGAGTTCGAGATGTGGGTAATGGCGCATAGTGCAGGCGTTGACGTGGTACTCGGGACCGACTTTATGATCCCAGCTGGGATCCGGTTGGACCTGTTTCACGGCGCGGCGCAATTACCGCACGAAGTTCAAATCCCACTGATTAAGACCAAGAACATGATCGACAGCGAAGAATACGGCTCTCATGTTAACGCCGGGCCACCCGAGCGGTTGGACATTCAAGCGCACGAGTGGCGAGAATATCGACTAGCGAAGCGCCACGTCGGTCTGGAGGAACACGTACTGTGGGTTTGTCGAACGAACAAGCTAATCCCGTCAGTAACGAGGTTTCGATGCGGACGGCCTCAGAGCATTCGATTGACCAACGTGTCTGATCGAACTGTGTACCTACCAACACACGACGCGATCGCGATGTGGATTCCAGATGGGGATTTGCCACGAGGTGACGGCTACGTGCGTCTGGAGTCAAAGAAGTACCAGGACTGGCAAGTGTTGGCCTACGAAGGTTGCAGAGACCGCGAGCTCTTTCAGCGTGAATGCGAAATCTACGAACAATGGCTTGCAACTCAACCTTCGGAAGTTGATCGACCAGACTACCCAGAACCCAGTGGGGTACTAGCACGGCCTCTAGAAGACTCGTTAGTGTATTTTAGTGATCGTCTGACGTGTGCGGAACGTTGGGCACTGATCCTGGTAGAACGTGAACGAGTGGAAGCCTGTCTGGCGTCTGGGGTGATAGCCGGGGATTCGGCCGACGGTCAGCCTTCCGCAGAACCTTTGGACACGTACACGACAACCCATGGCGGAGGCAATAACGCGAACGAAGCCTCGGTAGTGCGTACACACGATCTACTGAGTCCGCTAAACGTTGTACATACGCCAATGAGTGTTCGTGTCCAGTCAGGGGTGACCACGGAAGCGACAAATAACAGCACTGGATTAAATGAAGTCACCTGTTTTGACGAAGCTGTCCCGGCCTTGTGTGTCACTAAATCTGCGAACAAGACATCGGTGGTTGATCCAGCGGATGCAGGCATCGCGCTGAAGGTGTTGAGTACGGCACCGAGTATTCATTGCAAGATTGGTGCGAATGCCGAACTGTCAAGACAGCGGCAGACCGAGGAGCTGAACAAAAGTCAACAACCCAACATGTTGGCGGCCCGCGCATTCAATATTGCGAACGACGACTCGGCAGATGGCCTAGAGATGGGAAACCAGGATGGGAAGGAGATGGACCCAGTACCGACTGTTGAAATCAAAGTGAATACCGGTGTTGAGTCAAAGGAAGAATCTGTAGCAACTTTGGACGGAGCGTACATCTCGGTTGCTCGAGTGTTAACGACCGAAGGAAATGAAGCAACGGAGGATACGAGAAATGACTTCTACGAACACCCAGTTAACAACATTGGCTTGGAAGACTACGCGAAGGAGCTGGCATTCCTGCCGGACCTTACCGAAGATATCAACACGACAATAGACTACACTGCGTCTAATGTTGCTGATCCTCAGTTGTCGACCGATCGCCGAGAACGTCTGGTCGCAACGCTAAAGAACCACGAGCACATCCTGATTGCTAGTGGTAACGCACTACCACCGCCAGCCTATGGCCCAGTATGCGATATCGACGTGTGCAGAGCGCTGGGCACCGATCCTGGAGAAACAAGAACAAGTGGAAGCCTGTCTGGCGTCTGGGGTGACAGCCGGGGATTCGGCCGACGGTCAGCCTTCCGTAGAACCTTTGGACACGTACACGACAACCCATGGCGGAGGCAATATTGCAGAAGCGAAGCCTCGGTAGCGCGTACATACGAACTACTGAGGAA
>NW_003303303.1:6148-14188 GCF_000142945.1 Phytophthora infestans T30-4 | reverse complement strand
GCGGTATGCGATATCTTCACACAGGGGCACGCCCCAATTAAACGGCGTGCCCGGCGCGTGCCGCTGCGATTTCTCGGCAAGCTGTACGAGATGCTGCGCGCTTTATTGCGTGCAGGACTGATCGTCTTTTCAGACAGTCCATGGGCTTCGCCGATCGTGATTGTGATGAAAAAGAACGGGCTGGACATCCGGCTCTGCATTGATTACAAGATGGTGAATGCTATCACCGCGATCATGGAGTATGCAATGCCGCTAGTCGACGACCTCTTACCAGATCTCGAGCGCTACCTATGGTTCTGCTCGCTGGATGCAGCAAGCGGCTTCTGGGCGGTCATGATGACCTTGCGAGCACGTAAAGTATCGGCGTTCGTCTGCGCACTCGGACACTTCGAGTGGTTGCGCATGCCCTTTGGATTAAAGAACGCGCCGATGATCTACCAGCGTATGATTGACAACGCACTCTGGGGGGTTCGTTCAACCTAAAGGAGGTTGGTTTGAATACTCGGAGAGGATGCGTTTAGCTGAAGAACAAGCCAAAGAACGTCGTGGGCCAAGCGCCGAGGGTTCGTTTCAAACAAAGTTCGCGGCAGACCGCGAAGCACCGGTAGAAACCGACCCTGTACTACAACTCGTCAACAGCCCCGTCACTGACATGTTTACGAACGGGGAACCAGACGAATCATCGCTGATACCTGTGTTTGGTCGACGGTCGTTTGTGGATGATATTTGCTTCGGTGGCGAGGATTTCGACAGCTGCCTGGCGACGCTGGACCGATTGCTGGCAAGATTTGCTCAGTGTCGGATCAGCATTAGCTTCACCAAGAGCATCTTTTGCCAACCCAAGGTGGACTTTCTGTCGCATAAAATTTCGCCAGAAGGTATCAGGGCTGACCCGAAGAAGCTTGCGGCCATCACCAAGCTTTCGTTTCTAACGAGTAAGAAGGGAATGCAGTCATTTCTTCGAGCGGTTAATTACTACAGCCGCTTCATTCAAGACTTCGCGGTCTACGGTGCGGCGCTGTACCAGCTCAAGGATAAAGACTTTGCCGTTGAAGGTAGCCTTTCTGTGGCACGTCGTTCCTTCGAAAAATTGAAGACGAGTGTTTCACATTCACCCATCCTCAGGCACTTCGATCGGTCGAAGTCAGTTCACGTCATGCTCTTTGCGAATGAATGGGCGTTGAGCACTACGCTAATGCAAACACATGAAGGCAAGTTACACCCCGTACGGCTCCTCGGCCGAGTGCTCAAGGAGGCCGAGATGAACTACCATCCTGCTGAGAAGGAAGTTTTGGCGTTACTTCTGCTGTTGAAGATCTGTTACGTCCAGCTGGCAGGAAAGACGCTACATGTCTATACACGATTCTCGACGTTAGACTGGGTGCATAAGTCGAAGTCTCTCTTCGGACGCGCGGTCCAGTTCGCAGTGCTGCTATCGCAGTGGCACCTTAAGGTGCAGCGCGTGAAAGAGAAGGATGTCGCCTTTGCGCAGCTACTGCAGTCAAGCATCACGAGCTTCGTTGACCTGGAAGACTCGCTCGCGCCGGTGGCGCCTCCAAACAAGGGTTCCCCGACTATTCGAATGGACCCCGCGTTGCTGTACGCCAGGCTTTCCCGTAATTACAGCGGATTCGTCATGTCTTTTGACGGATCAGCGAAGACAGAGAAGTACGGTGGCTACGGGAGTTGTTCATGGGTGCTGTGGAGTCTTCCTGAGTGGAAGATAGTGATTGCTGCAAACGCTTACCTGTCGGCCACCACGGTGAATGAGGCAGAATACACAGGAATGATAAACGGTGTCAAGACTGCTATTGCGCACGGTGCCGAGGATTTAGTCATCGTTGGTGACTCAAGGCTCGCGATTCAACAATCACTAGTGGTGATCGCATGCAGAAAGGAAACTTTACTAGCGCTGCTGAATACTCACAAGGCACTCACGGCCAAGCTTCGATCAGTTAAATATCTCCACGTTGTGCGAGAATACAACGCTGCCGCGGATTCGTTAGCCACTGAAGCGCTGGAATCAAAAGTCAGTCGGGTCATCTTGGCTGAAACTCGCAAGTCGGAATTGGCGTCGCTGATTCGTATCCAGGAAATGATCTACAAGCCGGATGAAGACTCTGTAGATGTTTCGTCACGTCGAGCAGAACATCAAGTACATGTACTGTCAGGCAGCGAATCGTCAAAGTGGAAAATGTTCGAAAATTTTGTGGTTGATTACAGCTCACCAGATTACGATTCTGGTAATATTGCAGTGATGACTAGGCGACAGACGAAAGCCAAGAAACGCGTCAGGTTTGCAGACAAACTCTCGGAGGGGGTCTCAAAAGCTCAGGAACAGCATGAAGACCGACGAGAAGTGTCCAACGAGGATTCAATCGGCGAGGATTTGCTATACCATCCTCACAAGCCTGTGCCAGCGACATTCCCCGATGCGAAAGATGTTGACCCGGTAGCAATACAGCGTGAGCGACTCAGACGGATATATTTGCACAATATGAGGAGCATAAATGGTCTAACTTCAAGAAGGTGCTTCTGGGCCAAGCAGAAGGGCTGCGTTATAAAGTTGCTCGAGATGCCTGGAAGTGCGCTGACCGGCTCGTGTTATCAGAAGACGGCGTGCTTTACTATCTTGGATTGAATCGTCGGTACGACCACGGTTGGCAAGAGGAGACCAAGCTGCGGCTTGTGGTACCGACAACGATGATTCAAGAGGTCTTGCAGAACAGTCACGACTCGCTTGGACGGATGACATCAAGGTGTGGTGAGAACGTTCCATCGCGTTAAGTCTAATTATTATTGGATCGGCTTGTACGCTGACGTGGAGAAGCATGTGAACTCATGTCCAGATTGCAGCTCGAGATAAAGCCGTCTGCAGCTTCGTGGATACTCACCTGGCAACGTACTAGCCGAACGACCTTTCCGGATCGTCTCGATGGTTTTTGTGATCCCACTACCTAAATCTCGCAGGGGCAACACGGCGTTGCCCTTATTTCAGTGCTCGTTCACGGGATTTGTTATTGCCAAGGCTATGTCAGATACGACCGCACTGAGTGTTGCCCAAGTGTTCGAAGAATGTGTGTTCCGACGGCTCGGGGCCCCATCATTAATAAGGCATGACCGCGACCCAAGCTTCATGAGCGAGGTGTTCCAAGCGTTCGGAGAGATGATGCAGTCAAGATCACGGGCGACTTTGAGCTATCGGCCACAGGCTAATGGACAGCAGGAACGCTCGGTGAAGTCGGTGATGGGTTCCGTACGGGTGTACGCGGAAGACCATCTACAGCAAGATTGGGACGAAATCGCGGAGAAGCTAGTATTTGCTATAAATACTACTCAAGACACTACGAGGAAGGATACGCCGTTCTACCTCGTTCACGGTTGGGATGTTCAGTCGACGTTGAGGGCAATGTCGTCATCACTTAAACGAGGACTCGGCAAGCAGTCTGACGCGCTAGCGTGGCGGCGTGAGATCAATCGGCAACATGAGGTCGCCCTCACTATGGCCAAAGATTGTCAGGCTGTAGAAAAGGAGCGAAGGGCTAAAAAGCATATTGATGCCCTGAGTCGACTGGAAAAAGCCGCTGTACCTCAACCAAGTGGAAACGAACCCTCGGCGGACCCTCCAGAAGCTTCGGAAGAGATGGAAGAACTTGCAAGAGCCCCACCGAGATCTCATTTTGAGATTGGGAGCCGGGCGTGGTTGTACATGGAACGCGTCAAACCGGGCTTGACGAAGAAATTAGCTCACCGATGGCATGGACCTTTTCGGATCAAGCGCAAGGTGGAAGAGTTTGCGTATGAGCTGGAACTGCCTGACCGAAGTGGGTATCGCTTCTACCCAGTAGTGGATGTGTCGAGACTCAAGGCTGTCAAAGAGTTCAACAGTCGACCGAACACTCGGTTGGTACTAGACGCGACTAATGAAGTAAGACTCGACTTCGATGAGAAACTGTTGCCTGAGGACAGCTGGGAACCAGATCAAGTTGCCGGTGAATATGAAGTCGAGGCCATCCTCGACGACAGAACACCACTAACGACGAGCACGGAGCGTGCTGTACGCGAGTTCAAAGTCAAGTGGGTTGGCTATGAAGATCCAACTTGGGAGCCAGCATCCAACTTGTCATGTGGAGGTCTGCTGTACGACTGTTTGCGAGCCAAGAAGAGCGAGAATCGGCTGCAGATGGCGCAAGTGGCGGACGAAGACTAGCGTGACTGGATCACGTGTGAATTGTCCACAGGGCGATGCAGCCTGTGGTAACAGACGAAAAACGTTACTGCAACAACAATTTGTATATGCATTTCAAGAACAACATGAACATGATTACGCTGTGGAATTGGATTAAGAATAATAAAACATGAATGCCGACCGGGGAGCGACCACTGAAAACAAAGTCACGCGGGACACCTCAACAGTTAGCTGAGATGCTGGAGGACGTCGTGGAACATGCAGCGAGGATTCAAGTCGATTCCAATTGCCTGGCCGCGTTGGCCAAGAGTGCCAACGAAGTCGAGTCACCACTCTCCTTCTCCGCTTCATCAGGAACCTTAGCCTCGGCAGCTGGAGCTGCAGCCGGACCCTGCGAATCCTCGGTGCCAGCTTCAACGGGAGCAGCAGCCAGAGCGGGACGTGGAGTACCCGGCGGCGAGTCAAACAACGAACGCCAGGTCGGAATAACTTCAGTAGAATCCAGGGACGGGTCTACAATCACGCGTCGATACACATTCACGAAACGCGTACCACGAGGATTGAAGAGCTCCGGATTATGCTGGCACGGGAAGTACGTGGTGTTGTACGGGTGCTGATGCGGTGCATTCATCCATCCAGTACGCCAGGGCTGCCGAGCGTCGAGAGCCGGAACTTCGGAAAGCCAGTCAGATGTCCGAGGTGCGAGCGACAAGTTTTCAATGGGGTACCACGGCTTCGACGGCTCCAAAAGCAACTCGGAACGAATAAACGGCGCGCCGGAAGTACCAGAGGAAACTGAGTCACGACTCCACGCCATGTACTGCTCACGGTACTTGTAACGAAGACGATCAGCACGACGGATGCGCTCGCTGAAGAGCTTCTTCAGCAGAGCTCTCAGTTCTTTCACGCGCTTCTTGTCGTGGCCAACCTTTTTAGCTTCCTCAGCGAGACCTCGTTCCATACCAGCCAACGGAAGTGCAGCGGGGCTGCCGTAGCTTTAGCGTCAGAGGAAGACGTTCGACTCAAAGAGTCACTAATACTAAGTTCCTTATCCAAAGGATACTTACAGCCCAAGACCAGGGCTCAAAGTTAATACCTTAACTTTTATGCTTCAAAACCAGAAGTGTTTTATTTACTATTATTGCGGCCAAGCCGCCTAGGGGTAAATGTATCTGTTTAACTATCTAGCATAGTTAAACCTAATCAAATGCATAACGTGTGGCTTTCGGCCAACGTACTGAGAGACCTTGTCAACTCTCCAACTTATGTACTGAGAGTTTGTTAACTCTCCGGGTACTTCGTACCCCTGTGTGTTCCACACCATGTAACACCGTTACACTCTCCCCCACTAAGATGAGAACATTCCGTTCTCGAAACTCTCCTCAGCGAGGTCACGTCTTGTTAAGACGGCGGAGGTTACTACACCTCACACCAGCGTTGTACAGCTCCGTGAGCTCACAAACGCCTACGCATCGTTGATGCCCAGCTTCTCGTCGTCGGCCCACGGCCCAATGCTCCAAGCGCAGCGCGCATCTTGCTCTCAAGCGGTCTCAGACCTACGCTCACGCTCCGCGCCTACTCCAAGAGCTGCAAACCGCTTAGAGCAATGATCTTGACTCATTCGAGTCGATGACAACAGCTCAGCGGTTGAACACTCGCTTCACAAGCAATAGGTCGGTGGTTCAAACCCACTAGGGCACAGCCCTCTCGTTCCATGAACGATTGTTCACGCTTAGACAAGCTTAAGGGCTACACCCTTTTAGCTCAATGGTTGAGCGTTGGCTTTGAGAGCCACAGGTCGGTGGTTCGAGCCCACCAGGGCACAGCCCTGTCGTTCCATGAACTGTTGTCCTTGAATGGACAAGCTTAAGGGCAACGCCCTTTCAGCTCAGTGGTCGAGCGCTGACTTTGAAAGCCACATGTCGGTGTTTCAAGTTCACCCGGGCGCGGCCCTCTCATACCATGAGTAGTCCGTTCTCGGACTGACGTACGGGCATCGCCCTTATAGCTCAATGGTTGAGCTCCGGCCTGTCAAGCCAAAGGCCAGTGGTTCGATCCCCGTCCAGGACACCACTTTCGCTGTTACAGCGCATCCACATTTGGATCATGCTCATCGAGCAAGTTGTTTCAAAACAACTATGCGTCAACGACGTCAGGGCAATCTTGCCGGAGGATAACCTCAAACTCCCATGAGTTCTGTGAGTGAGGGTAACCCCTCCACTTCACCAAGTACTGGGTACGACCCTGGCGTCTACGCCCGGCCAGAAGGCGTTCCACGTGAAAGTGGAGCTCACCATGCTCATCGAGCAGAGCAGGAGGAGGCCTTGCCTCAGCTGGGCTCTCGCGGGGAGAGTCAGCACTTGCCGGAACGGCGTCTGCGTCCATACGACACCAGCGTCCACGACGCGAACGTTCACGTTCACCGCCCATCGGTCGATCTCGAAGAGATGATCCACCTTGTGGATAGGTTAGAGCCACCACTGTTGACTCACAACCAGGTCTCGGACCTTGAGCGTCTAGTCGCTCGGCTGAACGTTCAGCTTGCCTTGCTCCTGCATCTCGAGCACTTCGCTCCGCGACCTGTGGCTCTGCCACATGCTGTTGATCAGCCAACTGTGGATCCACCACTTGCTGTCGTTTAGCCTCCCGTGGCTCTACCACCTGCTGCCCTGCAGCTGTCCGTGGCCCAGCCACCGTTGGTGCCAACGCCTCTGCGCTCACCTGAGCAGGGTCTTGGTATGGCTTAAGCAAGCCAACATAGAAGACCGGATGCGTGCGCATCTTCTTCGGAAGGTTGAGCGTATACGCTAGGCTCTTCCTGGCCACGACCTTGAACGGTCCTATGAACCGAGGTCTTAACTTCGTCTTGAAGACTGCAGACACTGCATGAGTAGGTAGGTTTTTAGCGTTTAATAAAACTTGGTCACCGACCTCAAACCTCTCAACATTGCTTCTGCCCTTGGCATCTGCATGTTCCTTCTGCGTGTCTTGGCTTTCAGCCATAGCGTCGCGCACTTGACGCATTACGCTCAGTCTCATAGAGACAAAGTCATCGACTTGCTTGCGAACCGCAACAGGGCTGACATCAGCTAGCCGCTCGGCCATCCCTCCCCCATCAAGCCCTGAGCCACTGCGCGGCGGCGTCAGTGGGACGCGAGGGTTAACCAAGCCGTTCACATAGAACGGAGTGTAGCCTGTCAAGGCGTGCACTGCATTATTTAATGCGAGCTCAACGCGTGGGAACATCTGGCTCCAGCGTTTTGGCGCCGCAGCGCAAACGCTTCGGAGGATATCCTCCACAACGCGATTCACGCGTTCGGTTTGACCATCGGTCTGCGGATGGTCCGCTGTGGACATGTCCAAACGAGTGCCGAGCACTCTGAAGAGGGACGTCCAGAACTTCGCGGTGAAGCGCGGGTCTCGATCCGAGACAATTGCCTCAGGCAAGCCATGTTGGCGAAAGACTCGATCTAAAAACAGCAAAGCTGTACCCTCACCATCAATGGTGTCCGGCACCGCCGCTAGATGAGCCATCTTGCTCAATCGGTCTACAAAGACCACAATGCCCGTGTTTCCTGCCTTGTCCTTGGGAAGGCCAAACACAAAGTCCATACTCATGGACTGCCAACATCCCTTGGGGACAGGCAAACTCGCCAATGGCGCTGCCGTGCTCGGCGCGGACTTTGTCCGTTGACACGTCTCACACGTGCGTACATAGGAGCCGACCCGCTTATACATCTTGGTCCACCAGTACATCGAGCTCACCGAGCCATATAGCTTCTCCCAACCTAAGTGCCCGCCCACGGGCGTATCATGAACCTTATAGAGGATTCGATACTTAAATCCTCATC
>NW_003303303.1:0-6048 GCF_000142945.1 Phytophthora infestans T30-4 | reverse complement strand
TGCATCTTCCCCGATGCGGGGATAAGGTAGCTTGGTTTTCGGGATCCGTATCCCGTCAAGCCATTGTCCACGCTTGGACAAGCTTAAGAGCAATCTGCTTTTAGCTCAGTGGTCGAGCGTTGGCTTTGGAAGCCACAGGTCGGTGGTTCGAACCCACCAGGGCACAGCCCTCTCGTTCGTTGAACTGTTGTCCTTGAATGGACAAGTTTAAGGGCAACGCCCTTTCAGCTCAGTGGTCGAGCGCTGGCTTTGGAAGCCACAGGTCGGTGGTTCAAATCCACCCGGGCGCAGCCCTCTCATACCATGAGTAGTCCGTTCTCGGACTGACGTACGGGCATCGCCCTTATAGCTCAATGGTAGAGCTCCGGTCTGTCAAGCCAAAGGCCAGTGGTTCGATCCCCGTCCGGGACACCACTTTCGCTGTTACAGCGCATCCACATTTGGATCATGCTCATCGAGCAAGTTGTTTCAAAACAACTATGCGTCTATCGAGACGCTTGTGCCTGAACCTTGTTCAGCACAACACGAAGCACCTGCTTCCTTCGGGACCATGTCCCTAACACTACGAGGTCTCTCCACCTCCTGCTCCCGCTGCGAGCACCGCTCATACGTACGAGCTGGCTGCTGCAGCCACTGGTCAGAGCCTGAGCTCAACTACTGACCTGATCGCTACCCACGCTAGTGGGAGGCGCCCAGCGCCTGGCGACGCTGTCGCACGCCATGGTGGCGCTTCGGCACATGATGTGCCCGGTTCGTAAGCGTCAACGACGTCAGGGCAATCTTGCCGGAGGATAACCTCAAACTCCCATGAGTTCTGTGAGTGAGGGTAACCCCTCCACTTCACCAAGTACTGGGTACGACCCTGGCGTCTACGCCCGGCCAGAAGGCGTTCCACGTGAAAGTGGAGCTCACCATGCTCATCGAGCAGAGCAGGAGGAGGCCTTGCCTCAGCTGGGCTCTCGCGGGGAGAGTCAGCACTTGCCGGAACGGCGTCTGCGTCCATACGACACCAGCGTCCACGACGCGAACGTTCACGTTCACCGCCCATCGGTCGATCTCGAAGAGATGATCCACCTTGTGGATAGGTTAGAGCCACCACTGTTGACTCACAACCAGGTCTCGGACCTTGAGCGTCTAGTCGCTCGGCTGAACGTTCAGCTTGCCTTGCTCCTGCATCTCGAGCACTTCGCTCCGCGACCTGTGGCTCTGCCACATGCTGTTGATCAGCCAACTGTGGATCCACCACTTGCTGTCGTTTAGCCTCCCGTGGCTCTACCACCTGCTGCCCTGCAGCTGTCCGTGGCCCAGCCACCGTTGGTGCCAACGCCTCTGCGCTCACCTGAGCAGGGTCTTGGTATGGCTTAAGCAAGCCAACATAGAAGACCGGATGCGTGCGCATCTTCTTCGGAAGGTTGAGCGTATACGCTAGGCTCTTCCTGGCCACGACCTTGAACGGTCCTATGAACCGAGATCTTAACTTCGTCTTGAAGACTGCAGACACTGCATGAGTAGGTAGGTTTTTAGCGTTTAATAAAACTTGGTCACCGACCTCAAACCTCTCAACATTGCTTCTGCCCTTGGCATCTGCATGTTCCTTCTGCGTGTCTTGGCTTTCAGCCATAGCGTCGCGCACTTGACGCATTACGCTCAGTCTCATAGAGACAAAGTCATCGACTTGCTTGCGAACCGCAACAGGGCTGACATCAGCTAGCCGCTCGGCCATCCCTCCCCCATCAAGCCCTGAGCCACTGCGCGGCGGCGTCAGTGGGACGCGAGGGTTAACCAAGCCGTTCACATAGAACGGAGTGTAGCCTGTCAAGGCGTGCACTGCATTATTTAATGCGAGCTCAACGCGTGGGAACATCTGGCTCCAGCGTTTTGGCGCCGCAGCGCAAACGCTTCGGAGGATATCCTCCACAACGCGATTCACGCGTTCGGTTTGACCATCGGTCTGCGGATGGTCCGCTGTGGACATGTCCAAACGAGTGCCGAGCACTCTGAAGAGGGACGTCCAGAACTTCGCGGTGAAGCGCGGGTCTCGATCCGAGACAATTGCCTCAGGCAAGCCATGTTGGCGAAAGACTCGATCTAAAAACAGCAAAGCTGTACCCTCACCATCAATGGTGTCCGGCACCGCCGCTAGATGAGCCATCTTGCTCAATCGGTCTACAAAGACCACAATGCCCGTGTTTCCTGCCTTGTCCTTGGGAAGGCCAAACACAAAGTCCATACTCATGGACTGCCAACATCCCTTGGGGACAGGCAAACTCGCCAATGGCGCTGCCGTGCTCGGCGCGGACTTTGTCCGTTGACACGTCTCACACGTGCGTACATAGGAGCCGACCCACTTATACATCTTGGTCCACCAGTACATCGAGCTCACCGAGCCATATAGCTTCTCCCAACCTAAGTGCCCGCCCACGGGCGTATCATGAACCTTATAGAGGATTCGATACTTAAAATCCTCATCATGACGAACGACTACACGAGGGTTATCCTCAGAGTCGGTGCTGTAGTACAGCAGGCCGCCATCGAACGAGTATCGATGCAGCCTCGCGCGTAAGCGCCCAGACAATTCCTTGTCAGAGTCTTTAAACTCTTCGCTCCCAAGAGCCCGTAGCAGCGCTACGCACATGTCGTCTTGTGCATACGCTCCGCGTATCAAGTCAGGCACTGACGACGTCACTGTCGTGACATGAGCTAACTCGTAGTCCGGCCTGCGCGAGAGCGCATCGGCCACTACGTTAAGCCGCCCCGGCTTGTACTTCACCTCAAAGTTATACTCGGCAAAGAAGGAAAGCCATCTTGCCATTCTCTGAGAGAAATGAGGCGACTGTGTCGCAGTGCGTAACGACGCATGATCAGTAAAGATCACAAAAGGCTTAGAGCCTAGCAGGTGTACCCTGAATTCGACTAGAGCATACTTCATTGCAAATAGATCTTTGTCATGAACTGGATAGTTCTTCTCTGCAGCTTTGAGCTGGCGAGACTCAACGCGATCACGCGTTCACGCCCTTCGGCGTCTGCTTGTAGTAAAGCACAACCGATTGCAAAATCGGAGGCGTCACAGACGACGCTAAACGGACGATCCGGGTCCGGTAGCGCAAGGATCGGAGCCTGGAGAAGGCTCTCCTTCACAGCCTCAAAGGCTCCGTCGTGCTCGACGTTCCAGCACCATGGTGCGTCCTTCTTAAGGAGATCTGATAATGGCCGAGCCATCTCCGCGTAGTTCGCGCTGTACTTGTGCAAGTAATTGGCTAAGCCTAGCCACTTGCGTAAGTCTTTTTGGTTCTTGGGAACCGGCCAGTCCACGATAGCCTTGACTTTGGCAGGATCTGCCCTTAAGCCACGCTTCCCAATGAAGCACCCGAGGAAAGGTATTTCCTCCGCGCCAAAGACGCACTTATCCAAGTTGGCATACAACTTATTAGTGCGCATGCACTCGAGCACCGCTCGCAAGGGGTCAATGTGGTTTTCCACGTCTGACTTTCCGTGCTCAGCACGACTATGGACGGATATATCGTCAAAGTACGTTTGAGCGTACGCCCGGTGGGGCCTAAACAACTGCGTCACAAGACGATTGAACGTTGCTGGTGCGTTCGACAGCCCCTGGGGCATCACCAGCCACTCCCAGAGCATACCGCTCGGAGTAATCACCGCTGTCAGCGGAATGTCACTCGCTCTCATGAGCAATTGGTAGTAGCCATCGACCAAGTCGAGCGCGCTGTACAACGTACGGCCTACCATGTTGTTCTGCAGAACATCCTTGCGAGGAATCGGCGTTTGCGCCGGGATAGTGGCCGCATTTAGCTTGTTAAAAGCATGAACAATGCGCCACTTGCCGTTCGGCTTTCTGACACACTCATGAGCAATTGGTAGTAGCCATCGACCAAGTCGAGCGCGCTGTACAACGTACGGCCTACCATGTTGTTCTGCAGAACATCCTTGCGAGGAATCGGCGTTTGCGCCGGGATAGTGGCCGCATTTAGCTTGTTAAAAGCATGAACAATGCGCCACTTGCCGTTCGGCTTTCTGACACACTCATGAGCAATTGGTAGTAGCCATCGACCAAGTCGAGCGCGCTGTACAGCGTACAGCCTACCATGTTGTTCTGCAGAACATCCTTGCGAGGAATCGGCGTTTGCGCCGGGATAGTGGCCGCATTTAGCTTGTTAAAAGCATGAACAATGCGCCACTTGCCGTTCGGCTTTCTGACACAGAACGTGGGTGTTGAGTGCGGAGACTTACTCTCACGCACCATCCCTGCCTCGTGCTTCGCACGGGAAAATGCGTCATTGACGTCACACTGCTCTCTCGGCAAAGGCCATTGCCTTGTTACGCAGTATTTGGTTCCAGGAACCAGGTTAATCTCATGACACACGCCTCGATCTGGAGGCAGGCCCGTCGGTGGGTCTTTCGAGACAACGTCTCCATACTCCTTCACCACCGGGTAGAAGGGATCCGAAGGATCTTTGAGGATCGCCGATCCACTTTGTGCGCTCAGCGCCTTCTTGGTGTCCTCTAGGACCGCGTCGTCCACGACGGATGAGGAATATAACTGCTCCTCAGATCCCAGCAGGACCACCTCGGCTAGCTCGCCTGCCTTCAAGGCTTCGCCAAACTCGGCAATGGACATCTCGTCCATCTCTAGCAGAGCATCTGCAGCGGGCAGAGCGTCAAGGCTGATATCGTCTTCTACCTCCCCCGTCGCTCCGTTCACGAGTGTATACAGCTTTTCACAGCAATCACGTGGAGCATCACCGCTCGTCACGTTGGACACATCGTCCGACGTCGAAGACGTCACAGACGCCCTGCGTCTTCTTCTCCTCTCCCTCCGCGACCGATCCCGGCCGGATGAGAGCGGTGTGGCGACATCTCCGTCACCACCACCGAGTGCAGCAGCACCTTCACTCCTCGAAGATGATACAGTGTCTCGCAAGACACTCGGCTGAAAGCCAAGAGGTTCTTGACCTTCACACAGTGAACTAGGTGTCACTTCACCTGCATCTCCTGGGCCACGCCCATGATGCCTCGACTCGCAGTCGACCGCGACCCTCAGGTCACGCAGCGGTAGGTCATCGACCAGATTCATACCACTCAGTGGATTACGCGCCACTCCGCGCTCGTCCTCACCAGGACCCAGCAGTTGGTCATTGACCTGACCTGCACCGCTCAGCGGATAACGTGCCGCACCACGTACGCCCTCAGGGCAAACAGCAACCTCGTTGCTAACAATTTCGGACATACCAATGTCCAGCACTACGGCCGCCTCGGCCTCGTGCTCGCGCCAAAAGCGCTTCTGCTTCCTAGCAGAGGTGGGTTCATGACTCACCAAAGCTCCACTAGGAGCAGGGTGCGACGCACCCAGCGTTTTCGACTTCCAGTCGATCCATGGCTCATGACGTTCCAGCCATGCCATGTCAAGGATGAGGTCATACCTCGCATCCAGGTCTAAGACCAAACAACGTTCCACGCTATGAAGTTCTCAAACTTCACTCCAAGGTCGACAGAGCCTTCGACACAGTTACCAGTGTCCCCGTCGCGAGACGGACAGAGATCGTATCTCTCGTTGGCACTTCCAGTGCCTCAGCATACAGCTGACTCCCTTCCAGGGTGGAGCGACGGGCGTAGTTGCCCGAGGCTCCCGAGTCAATCAAGACTCTTTATGGCTTTGCAAAGCCCTTCACGTTCGCTTGAACGACCAGCAAGCCCGGCTTGCACACACTCTTTTCGTAAGAGAGCTCAGCTCTCTTCGGGGCTGAGCCCCGTTGCCCTCTACCGCCTCGAGGTACAACAGAGCTCAGTTCTTCCCCAGTAGGCCGCCCCGCGCCTACTGGGAAATGCCGTTTCCCGGCGATGACCCGGAGAGGTGTGGCTCGCCGAGACACGCCTTTCTGCGCAGAAGGGCATATGCCCACCAAGGGCTAGTGCAATTGCAACAAAGGATGCGCGGATGCCGAACAATATCTCCAGAGCATAAAAGACGCAGAGTAACCATCAGCCGAGCAGAGCGCACTCACCTCCAGGCCGCCTCGAGAAGCTTTTCCC
>NW_003303302.1:7395-19971 GCF_000142945.1 Phytophthora infestans T30-4 | reverse complement strand
CCATCCACGGACGCAGAGTGAAGATTTTCCACTGCTGCTCCACCCCATCCCCACGTCTCGCCAAGACACTCAAGCTTCACCACTTGAACTCTTCGGAAGTTACCGAGAGAGCAAGATCCCGCCCTACCGACGGGTACACAAGGTGAGGAAAGTTCAGCAGAACACGGATCATCGGGGGACCCCCTCCGTTAGTCGGTGTCTGGGCGCAGTTGGTAAGTTGGATCTGGCAATCTCGCAGATTTTGCTGATCCCGCTACACCACATGTTGGTCTTGCCCGGCTTGTATTCGACGCGGAAGCTGTACTCCGCGAAGAAGGACAGCCACCTCGCCATCCTTTGGGAGAGGTGAGGCGAGTTAGTCGCCGTCCTCAAGGACGCGTGGTCTGTGTAGATCATGAAGGGCCTGGAGCCCAGAAGGTGAACACGAAACTTTACAAGGGCATATTTCATTGCCAGGAGCTCCTTGTCGTGGACAGGGTAGTTCCGCTCGGCGGCTTTGAGCTGACTGGACTGGAACGCGATGACTCGTTCAGGTCCAGCCGTGTCGGCCTGCAGCAATGCACACCCGATAGCGTAATCGGAGGCATCGCAGACGACGCTAAACGACTTCGTCTCGTCTAACAGGGCCAGGACAGGGGCCTCTTGGAGACTGGCCTTGATGCTGTCAAAAGCATCCGGGTGCTCTTTCTACCAGCGCCAGTCGACGTCCTTATGAAGAAGGCCCGAAAAGGGCTTAGCGAAGCCCACGTACCCTGCACTGTACTTGTGAAGGTAGTTGGCCAAGCCCAACCACTTTCGAAGATCCATCTGGGATCGGGGCGTTGACCATGCTGCTATGGCCTTGACCTTGTCTGGGTCAGCCCGAACACCCATGCTGCTGACGAAGCAACCGAGAACTTTAATCTCTGGTGACGCGAAAACGCACTTGTCGATGTTGGCGTAGAGCTTGTTTGCTCGCATTACGTCCAATACTCGACGGAGGTGTCCTAGATGCACCTCCATGGCCGTGTTGCCTCCCTCGGTACGGCTATGGACGAAGATGTTGTCGAAGTACGTCTGTACAAAGGTACGCAAAGGGCGGAACAATTGCGTCACCAGGCGATTGAAAGTCGCCGGGGCGTTAGACAGGCCCTGCGGCATGACGAGCCACTCCCAAAGCATGCCGTCACCGCGGTGAGCGGAATGTCACTCTCTCGTATCAGGATCTGGTAGTATCCGTCTACCAAACCCAGCGCACTGTACAGTACGCTCCCGGCCATGTTGTTCAACAACACATCCTTTCGTGGGATCGGTGTTTGGGCCGGCACCGTTGCGTTGTTCAGCTTGTTATAAGCGTGAACCAGACGCCACTTTCCGTTCGGCTTTCGAACGCAGAAAGTCGGCGTCGAGTGCAGGGATTTGGACTCCCGCACCATGCCTGCCTTCGCTTTCGCGGCGAATAAGGCATCAATGACCTCGCACTGCTCGCGCGGGAGAGGCCATTGCCTCGTGACACAATACTTTGTGCCAGGCGCGAGATGAATCTCATGCCGTACACCTCGATCCGGTGGGAGTTGGGTCGGTGGGTGTTTGTTCACCACGTCCGCATACTCCGCCACCAAAGGATACACCTGCTCTTTGGGGTTCTTAAGGATCATAGAACCCAAGCGCGTCTGACGCTGCTTGTTTAGGTCTTCCAGGACGTTCTCGTCCAAAACCGAGGAGGAGTTCAACTCCTCCCGAGTAGCCTCAGGTCTCACGAGCACCATCTCACCAACCTTTCCAGCCTTGAGGTTGGCCAGGAAAGACTCGACCGTCACTTCCTCGAGGTTCAGTATCTCTGCAAACCTCTGGCAACGATTCCAAGTGGACACCCAGATGCCTTGACGGGTAAACCGGTCTCGCAATCGAAATCGTGATAAACATTCTTCCATCGGCCTTGTCGGAGGAGCCCGGGCCCTGGACTCCGAGTCACTTGAAGCGACGTCGATCTGAACGAAGTTCGGATCCGACTTGTGGCGGCGGTGTCGTCGTCGTCGACGGCGACCGTGACGTGGAGCTTTGCTACTCACGTCTAAGGATGTCGGCGCTCCGACATCCGAGGCACTCGTGGCCTCGTGTGGTACTGTGGTACCCACACAGGAAGCGTGTTCGACGCCTTCCGCTTCAGTTAAGGTCTGGGCGACCGCGTGTGGCACTATGTTACCCACACAGGAAGCATGTTCGACGCCTTCCGCTTCAGTTAAGGTCTGGGCGACCGTGTGTGGGAACCCTGTTACCCACCTTGAACACACTATTGTCAGTGTTCGTGACAGCTGCAGCTGTCTGCGTATCTAAGTTACCCGCTTGTGGACCTAAGTTACCCACTTGGATAGCGCCTCCTCTGGGCGCTGCCACCATCAAAACATCCTCGGAGTCGTCATATACGTCTACGACTCCCAAGCATCTGCCGGATGCTTTGGTACCCTGGCAACCCTTGCGGGCGCCCCGGGTCCTGACAGAGGTGGGAACATGACTCACCAATGCTCTATCGGACTACGCAGGGCGGCTGGCACCGATTGCCTTGCCTCGCCAGTCGATCCAGGGCTCGTGCTTCTCAAGCCAGGGCATGCCCAGGATCATATCATATGGATCCATGTCGAGAACAGTGAACTGTTCGAGGCTGTCAAATTCTTCAAACTTGACGGCCAGTGCAGCGGGGCTGCCGTAGCTTTAGCGTCAGAGGAAGACGTTCGACTCAAAGAGTCACTAATACTAAGTTCCTTATCCAAAGGACACTTACAGCCCAAGACTAGGCTCAAAGTTAATACTTTAACTTTTATGCTTCAAAACCAGAAGTGTTTTATTTACTATTATTGCGGCCAAGCCGCCTAGGGGTAAATGTATCTGTTTAACTATCTAGCATAGTTAAACCTAATCAAATGCATAACGTGTGGCTTTCGGCCAACGTACTGAGAGACCTTGTTAACTCTCCAACTTATGTACTGAGAGTTTGTTAACTCTCCGGGTACTTCGTACCCCTGTGTGCTCCACACCATGTAACCCCGTTACACTCCCCCCCACTAAGATGAGAACATTCCGTTCTCGAAACTCTCCACAGCGAGGTCACGTCTTGTTAAGACGGCGGAGGTTACTACACCTCACACCAGCGCTGTACAGCTCCGTGACCTCACAAACGCCTACGCATCGTTGATGCCCAGCTTCTCGTCGTCGGCCCACGGTCCAATGCTCCAAGCGCAGCGCGCATCTTGCTCTCAAGCGGTCTCAGACCTACGCTCGCGCTCCGCGCCTACTCCAAGAGCTGCAAACCGCTTAGAGCAATGCTCTTGACTTATTCGAGTCGTCGACAACAGCTCAGCGGTTGAACACTCGCTTCACAAGCGATAGGTCGGTGGTTCGAACCCACTAGGGCACAGCCCTCTCGTTCCATGAACGATTGTTCACGCTTGGACAAGCTTAAGGGCAACACCCTTTTAGCTCAATGGTTGAGCGTTGGCTATGAGAGCCACAGGTCGGTGGTTCGAACCCACCAGAGCACAGCCCTGTCGTTCCATGAACGATTGTCCACGCTTGGACAAGCTTAAGAGCAATCCGCGTTTAGCTCAGTGGTCGAGCGTTGGCTTTGGAAGCCACAGGTCGGGGGTTCGAACCCACCAGGGCACAGCCCTCTCGTTCCATGAACTGTTGTCCTTGAATGGACAAGGTTAAGGGCAACGCCCTTTCAGCTCAGTGGTCGAGCGCTGGCTTTGGAAGCCACAGGTCGGTGGTTCAAATCCACCCGGGCGCAGCCCTCTCATACCATGAGTAGTCCGTTCTCGGACTGGCGTACGGGCATCGCCCTTATAGCTCAATGGTAGAGCTCCGGCCTGTCAAGCCAAAGGCCAGTGGTTCGATCCCCGTCCAGGACACCACTTTCGCTGTTACAGCGCATCCACATTTGGATCATGCTCATCGAGCAAGTTGTTTCAATTCAACTATGCGTCTATCGAGACGATTGTGCCTGAACCTTGTTCAGCACAACACGAAGCACCTGCTTCCTTCGGGACCATGTCCCTAACACTACGAGGTCTCTTCACCTCCTGCTCCCGCTGCGAGCACCGCTCATACGTACGAGCTGGCTGCTGCAGCCACTGGTCAAAGCCTGAGCTCAGCTACTGACCTGATCGCTCCCCACTCTAGTGGGAGGCGCCCAGCGCCTGGCGACGCTGTCGCACGCCATGGTGGCGCTTCGGCACATGATGTGCCCGGTCGTAAGCGTCAACGACGTCAGGGCAATCTTGCCGGAGGATAACCTCAAACTCCCATGAGTTCTGTGAGTGAGGGTAACCCCTCCACTTCACCAAGTACTGGGTACGACCCTGGCGTCTACGCCACGCCACAAGGCGTTCCACGTGAAAGTGGAGCTCCCCATGCTCATCGAGCAGAGCAGGAGGAGGCCTTGCCTCAGCTGGGCTCTCGCGGGGAGAGTCAGCACTTGCCGGAACGGCGTCTGCGTCCATACGACGCCGGCGTCCACGACGCGAACGTTCACGTTCTCCGCCCATCGGTCGATCTCGAAGAGATGATCCACCTTGTGGATAGGTTAGAGCCACCATTGCTGACTCACAACCAGGTCTCGGACCTTGAGCGTCCAGTCGCTCAGCTGAACGTTCAGCTTGCCTTGCTCCTGCATCTCGAGCACTTCGCTCCGCGACCTGTGGCTCTGCCACATGCTGTTGATCAGCCATCTGTGGATCCACCACTTGCTGTCGTTCAGCCTCCCGTGGCTCTACCACCTGCTGCCCTGCAGCTGTTCGTGGCCCAGCCACCGTTGGTGCCAACGCCTCCGCGCTCACCTGAGCAGGGTCTTGGTATGGCTTAAGCAAGCCAACAAAGAAGACCGGATGCGTGCGCATCTTCTTCGGAAGGTTGAGCGTATACGCTAGGCCCTTCCTGGCCACGACCTTGAACGGTCCTATGAACCGAGGTCTTAACTTCGTCTTGAAGACTGCAGACACTGCATGAGTAGGTAGGTTTTTAGCGTTTAATAAAACTTGGTCACCGACCTCAAACCTCTCAACATTGCTTCTGCCCTTGGCATCTGCATGTTCCTTCTGCGTGCCTTGGCTTTCAGCCATAGCGTCGCGTACTTGACGCATTACGCTCAGTCTCAAAGAGACAAAGTCATCGACTTGCTTGCGAACCGCAACAGGGCTGACATCAGCTAGCCGCTCGGCTATCCCTCCCCCATCAAGCTCTGAGCCACTGAGTGGCGGCGTCAGTGGGACGCGAGGGTTAACCAAGCCGTTGAAATAGAACGGAGTGTAGCCTGTCGAGGCGTGCACTGCATTATTTAATGCGAACTCAACGAGTGGGAGCATCTGGCTCCAGCGTTTTGGCGCCTCAGCGCATACGCTTCGGAGGGTATCCTCCACAACGCGATTCACGCGTTCGGTCTGACCATCGGTCTGCGGATGGTCCGCTGGGGACATGTCCAAACGAGTGCCGAGCACTCTGAAGAGGGACGTCCAGAACTTCGCGGTGAAGCGCGGGTCTCGATCCGAGACAATTGCCTCAGGCAAGCCATGTTGCGAAAGACTCCGTCTAAAAACAGCAAGCTGTACCTTCACATCAATGGTGTCCGGCACTGCCGCTAAATGAGCCATCTTGCTCAATCGGTCTACAAAGACCACTATACCTGTGTTTCCCGCCTTATCCTTGGGAAGGCCAAACACAAAGTCCATACTCATGGACTGCCAGCATCCCTTGGGGACAGGCAAACTCGCCAATGGCGCTGCCGTGCTCGACGCGGACTTTGTCCGTTGACACGTCTCACACGTGCGTACATAGGTGCCGACCCACTTATACAACTTGGGCCACCAGTACATCGAGCTCACCGAGCCATAGGTCTTCTCCCGACCTAAGTGCCCGCCCACGGGCGTATCATGAACCTCATAGAGGATTCGATACTTTAGATCCTCATCATGAGGAACGACTACACGAGGGTTATCCTCAGCGTCGGTGCTGTAGTACAGCAGGCCGCCATCGAGTGAGTATCGATGCAGCCTCGCGCGTAAGCGCCCAGACAATTCCTTGTCAGAGTCTTTAAACTCTTCGCTCCCAAGAGCCCGTAGCAGCGCTACGCACATGTCGTCTTGTGCATACGCTCCGCGTATTAAGTCAGGCACTGAAGACGTCACTGTCGTGACATGAGCTAACTCGTAGCTCGGCCTGCGCGAGAGCGCATCGGCCACTACATTAAGCCGCCCCGGCTTGTACTTCACCTCGAAGTTATACTCGGCAAAGAAGGAAAGCCATCTTGCCATTCTCTGCGAGAGATGAGGCGACTGTGTCGCAGTGCGTAACGACGCATGATCAGTAAAGATCACAAAAGGCTTAGAGCCTAGCAGGTGTACCCTGAATTTGACTAGAGCATACTTCATTGCAAGTAGCTCTTTGTCATGAACTGGATAGTTCTTCTCTGCAGCTTTGAGCTGGCGAGACTCAAACGCGATCACGCGTTCACGCCCTTCGGCGTCTGCTTGTAGTAAAGCACAACCGATTGCAAAATCGGAGGCGTCACAGACGACGCTAAACGGACTATCCGGGTCCGGTAGCGCAAGGATCGGAGCCTGGAGAAGGCTCTCCTTCACAGCCTCAAAGGCTCCGTCGTGCTCGACGTTCCAGCACCATGGTGCGTCCTTCTTAAGGAGATCTGATAATGGCCGAGCCATCTCCGCGTAGTTCGCACTGTACTTGTGCAAGTAATTGGCTAAGCCTAGCCACTTGCGTAAGTCTTTTTGGTTCTTGGGAATCGGCCCGTCCACGATGGCCTTGACTTTGGCAGGATCTGCCCGTAAGCCACGCTTCCCAATGAAGCACCCGAGGAAAGGTATCTCCTCCGCGCCAAAGACGCACTTGTCCAAGTTGGCATACAACTTATTAGTGCGCATGCACTCGAGCACCGCTCGCAAGTGGTCAATGTGGTTATTCACGTCTGACTTTCCGTGCTCGGCACGACTATGGACGAATATATCGTTAAAGTACGTCTGAGCGTACGCCCGGTGGGGCCTAAACAACTGCGTCACAAGACGATTGAACGTTGCTGGTGCGTTCGACAGCCCCTGGGGCATGACCAGCCACTCCCAGAGCATACCGCTCGGAGTACTCACCGCTGTCAGCGGAATGTCGCTCGCTCTCATGAGCAATTGGTAGTAACCATCGAACAAGTCCAGCGCGCTGTACAACGTACAGCCTACCATGTTGTTCTGCAGAACATCCTTGCGAGGAATCGGCGTTTGCGCCGGGATAGTGGCCGCATTTATCTTGTTAAAAGCATGAACGATGCGCCACTTGCCGTTCGGCTTTCTGACACAGAACGTGGGTGTCGAGTGCGGAGACTTACTCTCGCGCACCATCCCTGCCTCGTGCTTCGCACGGAAGAATGCGTCAATGACGTCACACTGCTCTCTCGGCAAAGGCCATTGCCTTGTTACGCAGTATTTGGTTCCAGGAACCAGGTCAATCTCATGACACACGCCTCGATCCGGAGGCAGGCCCGTCGGTGGGTCTTTCGAGACAACGTCTCCGTACTCCTTCACCACCGGGTAGAAGGGATCCGAAGGATCTTTGAGGATCGCCGATCCACTTCATGCGCTCAGCGCCTTCCTGGTGTCCTCATGGACCGCGTCGTCTACGACGGATGAGGAGTTCAACTCCTCCTCAGGTCCCAGCAGGACCACCTCGGCTAGCTCGCCTGTCTTTAAGGCTTCGCCAAACTCGGCAATCGACATCTCGTCCAGCTCTAGCAGAGCGTCTACAGCGGGCAGAGTGTTAAGGCTGATATCGCCTTCTACCTCCCCCGTCACTCCGTTAACGAGTGTATACAGCTGTTCACAGCAATCACGTGGAGCATCACTGCTCGTCACGCTGACACATCGTCCGACGTCGAAGACGTCACAGACGCCCTGCGTCTTCTTCTTCTCTCCCTCCGCAACCGAGCCCGGCCGGATGAGGGCGGTGTGGCGACATCTCCGTCACCACCACCGGGTGCAGCAGCACCATCACTCCTCGAAAAGGATACAGTGTCTCGCAAGACACTCGGCTGAAAGCCAAGAGGTCCTTGACCTACACACAGTAAACTAGGTGTCATTTCACCTGCATCTCCTGGGCCACGCCCATGATGCCTCGACTCGCAGTCGACCGCGACCCTCGGGTCACGCAGCGGTAGGTCATCGACCAGATTCGTACCACTCAGTGGATTACGCGCCACTCCGCGCTCGTCCTCACCAGGACCCAGCGGTTGGTCATTGACCTGACCTGCACCGCTCAGCGGATAGCGTGCCGCACCACGTACGCCCTCAGGGCAAACAGCAACCTCGTTGCTAACAATTTCGGACATACCAATGTCTAGCACTACGGCCGCCTCGGCCTCGTGCTCGCGCCAAAAGCGCTTCTGCTTCCTAGCAGAGGTGGGTTCATGACTCACCAAAGCTCCACTAGGAGCAGGGTGCGACGCACCCAGCGTTTTCGACTTCCAGTCGATCCATGGCTCATGGCGTTCCAGCCATGCCATGCCAAGGATGAGGTCATACCTCGCATCCAGGTCTAAGACCAAACAGCGTTCCACGCTATCGAAGTTCTCAAACTTCACTCCAAGGTCGACAGAGACCTTCGACACAGCTACCAGTGTCCCCGTCGCGAGACGGACAGAGATCGTATCTCTCGTTGGCACTTCCAGTGCCTCAGCATACAGCTGACTCCCTTCCAGGGTGGAGCGACGGGCGTAGTTGCCCGAGGCTCCCGAGTCAATCAAGACTCTCCATGGCTTTGCAAAGCCCTTCACCTTCGCTTGAACGACCAGCAAGCCCGGCTTGCACACACTCTTTTCGTAAGAGAGCACAGCTCTCTTCGGGGCTGAGCCTTGTTGCCCTCTACCTCCTCGAAGCACAACAGAGCTCAGTTCTTCCCCAGTAGGGCCGCCCCGCGCCTACTGGGAATTGCCGTTTCCCGGCGATGACCCGGAGGGTTGGCTCGCCGGAGCCACGCGCTTCTTGCGCAGAGGGCAATATGCCCTCAAGTGCTTAGTGCTATAGCACACAAAGCATCGGCGGATGCCGGCACGCTGCTCCGCAGCAAGAAGCCCCGCTTCTTCATCTTCAGCATAGCTGAGGTCCATCGGCTCTGGACCGCTCGAAGAGCTTGCGCTACTAGCGCTCCAACCAGGTCGAGCCGACCTGAAGTTGTGCTCGGCGTTTAATGCCACATTCACCGCCTCTTCGAAAGAGTTGAGGTGTACACAGAACACTTCCGTTCGAGCTGCGCTCACACGAAGTCCCTCCATGAACACGGTCACGCTGACCAGTTCCGGAAGAGGGTCCGCCGCCATTCCGGCGATAAGAGTTCTTAACTCTTGGACATAGTCCAATAAATCCTTCTTACCCTGGCGGGTAGCAAGGAACTTTGACCGGATATGGTACGCCTGATTAGGCGGCGCGAACACGCGCGAGAGCTGTTGCTTCAGCTGATCCCAAGTGGGAAATGTAGCGTCAACAGACGTGCCGCACGTTAGTGCCCATTCGCGAGCGCGACCTCCAAGCCTGGATATAGCCAGCGCCACGCGCTGATGCTCAGACTGGAGCAGGGCCGATCCCATGGCCATCTCGACCTCACGGGTCCAGAGAAGGAGATTCTCTCCATCCTTCCCCTCGAACGTTTTTAAACTCACCATGAGCGGTTTCAGTCTCATAGACTCTTCACGCGTCATCGACGCCGCCGCCGTTGCGGCGCTCATCTTCTCTTGGACATGCTCCAAGAGCGCGTTCTCGTAGCGGGAGAACGATTCCAGCCTGGCAGTGACCGCCTCTGGACCTTGCGATGCAAGTTGAGCCACGCCCTCCGGGCCAAGCAAGGACATAAGCTTAGTAAGCGCGTCCTGCTGCGCCGGAAGCAAATTCGCGAACACGGGGTGTTCCATCCTCGCAGAGGATATAGTCAACCGACTCAGGAGCGGGATTGACTACAAGTGCTACCAAGTGCAGCGGGGCTGCCGTAGCTTTAGCGTCAGAGGAAGACGTTCGACTCAAAGAGTCACTAATACTAAGTTCCTTATCCAAAGGACACTTACAGCCCAAGACCAGGCTCAAAGTTAATACCTTAACTTTTATGCTTCAAAACCAGAAGTGTTCTAATTACTATTATTGCGGCCAAGCCGCCTAGGGGTAAGTGTATCTGTTTAACTATCTAGCATAGTTAAACCTAATCAAATGCATAACGTGTGGCTTTCGGCCAACGTACTGAGAGACCTTGTTAGCTCTCCAACTTATGTACTGAGAGTTTGTTAGCTCTCCGGGTACTTCGTACCCCTGTGTGTTCCACACCATGCAACCCCGTTACAGCCAGATCCACTTGGACGTTGGGGACAGTGACGACCTTCCCGTCGGCCAGTCACACTGACACCGTCCCGTTGCCCTTGCTTTTTCTCAAAGCATCGAACAACTTGTTGCTATTACGAGCAACCGTCTGGCGGCGTGCGAAATTCTTCGACGCCCCAGAATCGATCAAGATTCTAAAGGGATGATCGTATCCCCGTGCACATCCGTGTACTACGAGCAACCCGCCGCTGCTCTTCGCCGATTCGAGAGTGCAAAGACTCTCAGGGGCTAAGTCCCAGTGGCACGCGCCACCCGCGCACCCATAACGAAGACTTAGCTCTTCCCCAGTAGGACGCCCCGCCCCTACTGGTTTTCGGCGTTCCCCTGTCCCCGGGATCCTGGCTTCTGCCAGCGACCCTTGAAGACGGGCTTGGGGAAGGACCGTCTGCGGAGTCTTTCCGCGGGACAGTCGCGCTTGAAGTGGCCCATCTTCCCGCAGCCGAAGCAGCGGATGTCACGCTGTTCGGCGGACCCGAGCTCTATGGGAACTGGTCCGTTGGGGCTTGTTCGACCGGGAGCCGACAAGGAACTCCCAGGCCACGCTGAGGCCGGCGTACGCGCCTGGCGATGGCTGTACCCTTCCTGAAGAGCCACTTGAATTGTCTCTTTAAGGGTGTTTGGCTGCACCCGGAACAGCTGAGTGCGTGCGGGGCCCACTCGAAGGCCGTCCATGAACACAGTCATCTTGATGTGTTCATTGAGTGGGTTTCCCACTAGGGACGCCGTGAGCTCCCGTATCTCTTGCACATACTCGTGCAGTTCGCGCCTTCCTTGTTTACACGCGAGGAAGCGCGAACGCTGGCGGTACTCGTAGCTCGCCGGGAGGAACGCGGCTCGGAGCTGTTCGCACAGCTGAGCCCAGGATGTGAAACATCCAGGGGATGTTGCTTCCCGAGTGTACACCCAGCTCTTAGCACAACCGCTAAGGTTGGAGAGTGCAAAGCAACACGCAGTTGCTCGGTCGAGATCAGAGCCGCGTCCATCGCGAGCTCTACCGCTCAAACCCAGAAATGAAGGCTCTCACCCTTCTTCCCTTCATACGGCTTAACTTTCAGCCGTATTGGTTTTGGGTGTGACGGGTTTGCTTCCACCGCCGGAGGTTTTCCCGCACATGTGCGATGAGCCCTGCTCGTAAGCGTCAAACGCATTGACGCGCTCAAGCTGCTCGGCCGGTGTTGACTTTGCGGGGCCTCCATCCCGAATATGCCAGCGATCTTCCGAACCGACTCGAACTGAGAGTCGTTCATTTGGGAGAAGTCGTTCCTATCCATGGCAACGAACTTCGAAGAGGTTCAGGTAGTCTACCCTCGGTGGCGTGGATTGACTACGAGTGCTACCAAGTGTGACGGGGTCACACAGCACCTTGCGCTAGAGGAAGTTACCTTACGAGAGAGTATACAAACTCTCAGTGAACGGCAGTTCACTGGTCCCTTCTTTATTCAAAAGAGAGCGAAGTGACCCAAATAAGGTAGAATGTAAACTGAGTATATTTATAGTTAGATAAAGCTTGGGTTTTGTGACGGGGTCACACAGCACCTTGCGCAAGAGGAAGTTATCTTCCGAGAGTATACAAACTCTCAGTGAACGGCAGTTCACAGGTCCCCTCTTTTATTAAAGAGAGCGAAGTGACCCAAATAAGGTAGATTGTAAACTGAGTATATTTATAGGTAGATTAAGTTTGGGTTTAATACAAACTGTTAGTTACCTATAGAAATGCAATGTCATTTAACCAATGGTTGGCTTTGAACGACCTTGGTACCTTGTACCAAATATCTCGGAGTATGACGTGTCATACTCCTGAAGTGTGAAGTGTCACACTTCATGTAACCAGGGGACACTTAGGGCTACGTACCCCGTTACATCCTCCCCAACTTAGGTTCGGTTTACCGACCAATCAGAATGAAGAGGTGTTCGTCACAAACTCTCATTCTCAAAGTCAAAAACCATCGACTTGGCCGCGCGAGCGCGGCGGAGACTCACTTCACAGTTAGAGCCTCGAGCAGCAACCTGTGCGCTCTTCGTCAAGGTCTCCACTTCGACCGTTAACATGCCTCGCGGCACTGCTAAGAGCGGTGCTAAGACACGCTCCAAGGCTGCAGCCTGTAAGGCGCAGGCCAAGAGCACTAAGCCTCACGGCAAAGGCTCTGCACTCAAGGAGGCTACTCAGGTGGCCTCCGAGGCGATC
>NW_003303302.1:2951-6862 GCF_000142945.1 Phytophthora infestans T30-4 | reverse complement strand
GGAGACCTCAAGCTTCTTATCAGAGTATCTCCGACTCCTCGGATGAAGAAGACGAGAAGGAGCCAGACGACGAGGAGAAAAGTGCTATCGTTGAGCCCCGGGAGGTCCTCGAATGACCTCGACCAGCAGCAGGAGGAATTCCAAGCTGCCCGGCGTGTGCGTGGGGGATCGGTGGCGGGCAACTGTCAGCCAGGGAGCTGCCATCAACTCAAGAGGGTATTGGCCTCCCAAGGAGAGCTCTAGGGCTGACCTCTTCTTAGAGGTCCTCGTCGCTCCTCGTGGCCTTGTGGGCGGCCACACTTCGAGGGGCATCTATGAACGAGCCCTTGTTCAGAAAGAACAGTTTCGTCGACAACATGGAGGCTGCTCGGTGTGTGCTTCTCGCGCCACACCGCATTCCCATTAAGGACTTCACGACTTGTCGTAAGAAGCCCAAGACCCGGGGTGGTCTCTATCCTGTTTTGGGATACCCCTGGGTTATGCCCGAGAACTGTCCCACGTGGACTTCTTGTGAGGACATGTTCTGGGCGTGGGTGGAGACTCTCAAGTACTCGCCCACGGAGTTATGGGAACTCCATGAAGATCAGCAGCTGTCCCACATCCTGGACCAGCGTGATCTTCGTGTGAGGTTTGCCCACTTGATCAGCAAGCGTATGCTGCCAAGGAACATCCTGAAGCGCGCGGCTTCTAGCGCTCACGATGAGCGCGGGTACGGTATGTATTCGTCGTCCGTACCCCGTTCGGGCAAGAAGCCCCGGACTACTTATGAAGCTGCCGCCGCTTCTGTTCCCAGATTGCGACAGCCTTCGGGCAGTCAATCAGGAGCCGTTTAATCGGCTCCCACGAGTTCTCGGAGTGGGCATAACCCCTCCACTTCACGAGTAGCTGTCGCTTACCGCGACACCGTTGCTCCTGGAGGATCCGCTCCACGTGGAAGTGGACTTCTCCATTCCGGTCAAGCAGGGGCGGAGGTGCCCTCGTACGATTACGAGTACTCGGCGCCTCCCGAGAGCCACTCTCGTCCGACTGCTCCGACCGACACAGGACCCTGGGGTTGACCGCCTCCGTCAACGTGTCCTCGTGCTTGAGATTGCACTTGGCCTTGGGACTGGCGGTAATGCTGCCGCCCAGGCCGGGAATCAGGGCGAGCTCGCTCGTCTTGCGGGACGCCTGGACCTGGTGGAGCGAGAGGTCGCGAGCCTGCACCTGCGGGTGGATCGCCGGGCCTCTTCGTCCGATCTGGACGAGGCCTTTCGAATGATCCGACGGATCGAGGCTTTGTTGCCACGTCCGGAGCCGCCTGCGGCACACTCCCAGACGTACGCGTATGGTGCGTACCCGGCGTACTCAGCGTACTCGGCGTATGGCGCCGGGGTCCGTTCGTATGGAGCCCCTCCGGCGTACGGTCTTGACCGCAGCCTTGCCGTCCCGACCGAGGCTTGGGTGCCTGCTCCGACGCCCTCGTCGACGACTGTGACCGGCTCTCGCTTCGAGGAGCTGGGTCAAGGGGGGACTGCGAGTCAGCAACCCCCTGCGGGTCAAAGTACCGCTTAAGACGTCCGACATAGAACGTCGGGTGCGTCGTCATTGACTTTGGAGGTCGATGGTGTACGACGCACCATGTCTGGCCAGGACTGCAAAAGTCCGATGAAGCGGTGCTTCAGTTTGTTGCTGCCGACAGAGCTAACAGTGTCTAGAGGTAGGTTCCTCGTGTCTAGCAACACTAAGTCCCCAACCTCAAATATACCTAAGTTTCCTCTTCCTTGTTTGTCTGAGTACTCCTTTTGTTTATCTTGGACCGCTGCCATGGCATCGCGGACCCTGCTGACAATGTTCAGCTTGGTATCCATAAAGGATTCCACCTGTTTCCGCAGCGAAACTGGTCTCACATCCGAGACCTGGGAGGAAAGGGCTTTCCGAGCCTCTCCCCCACTTAGAATAGAGGAGTCAGTGTCTCCTCGAAGAGTGAGAGGCACTCTGGGGTGGCGGAAGCCGTTCAAGTAGAACGGCGTGAACCCCGTGGACGCGTGCACCGCGTTGTTGAGCGCAAACTCAACAACTGGAAGCTGCGTCGACCACGTACGTGGTGCTGCCGCGCACACACTGCGCAGAGTGTCCTCGAGCACTCGATTGACGCGCTCTGTTTGGCCGTCGGTCTGCGGATGGTCCGCAGTGGACATCTGCAGACGAGTTCCCAGTAAAGGGAACAGCGTTTTCCAAAACGCGGCAGTGAACCGCGGGTCTCGGTCCGAGACAATCGTCTCCGGGAGACCGTGATAGCGGAACACGCCATCGACGAACAACCTTGCGGTTTGTTCGCCCGTCACAGTGACGGGAACTGGAGCAAGATGTACCATCTTGCTCAGCCGACACACGAACACCAAAATTCCGGTGTTGCCGTGTCCGTCGGCGGGAAGCCCAAAGATGAAGTCAAGACTCATCGACTTCCAACAATCAGCCGGTACGGGCAGGCTCTGTAGTGGAGCCGAAGAGTGCCCTGCGGGTTTGACCCGCTGACATGTTTCACATGTCTTGACGTACCGGGCGACCCACTTGTACATGTGGGTCCACCAGAAGGACTGAGAGACCGACAGAAAGGTCTTTATCGCAGCCCAAGTGGCCGCTGGAGGGCGCGTCATGCGCCTCCGCGAGGATGTCGAACTTCAGATCCTCGTCGTTGGGTACGACCACCCGTGGAGGATCAGTGGGCTCCACCTGATAATAGAGGAGGCCCTCCTTCAACTCATATCGGTGGAGCCGTGAGCGCTGTCGCGACGAGAGCCAGTCGGACTTCGCGCTCGTTCCGGCTTTAAGGAACTTGACGATAGGCGCGACATCCTCATCGTCCCGATACGCCATGCGTATCCGATCATATAGATCCGTTGTCACCCGCGTGATGTGGGCCAACTCATAGTCGGGACGCCTAGAGAGGGCGTCCGCAAGCACGTTGAGCTTGCCCGGCTTGTACTCGACGCGGAAGTTATATTCCGCGAAGAAGGACAGCCACCTCGCCATCCGTTGGGAGAGGTGAGGCGAGTTAGTCGCCGTCCTCAAGGACGCGTGATCTGTGTAGATCACAAAGGGCGTAGAGCCCAGAAGGTGAACACGGAACTTCACAAGGGCATATTTCATTGCCAGGAGCTCCTTGTCATGGACAGGGTAGTTCCGCTCGGCGGCTTTGAGCTGCCTGGACTGGAATGAGATGACTCGTTCCTGTCCAGCCGTGTCGTCCTGCAGCAATGCACACCCGATGGCGTAATCGGAGGCATCGCAGACGACGCTAAACGGCTTCGTCTCGTCCGGCAGAGCCAGGACAGGGGCCTCTTGGAGACTGGCCTTGATGCTGTCAAAAGCATCATGGTGCTCTTGCTCCCAGCGCCAGTCGACGTCCTTCTGAAGGAGGCTCGACAAGGGCTTAGCGAAGCCCGCGTACCCAGCGCTGTACTTGTGAAGGTAGTTGGCCAAACCCAACCACTTTCGAAGATCCTTCTGGGATCGGGGCGTCGGCCATGCTGCTATGGCCTTGACCTTGTCTGGGTCAGCCCGAACGCCCACGTTGCTTACGAAGCAACCGAGAACTTTGATCTCTGGTGACGCGAAAACGCACTTGTCGATGTTGGCGTAGAGCTTGTTCGCTCGCATCACGTCCAACACTCGACGGAGGTGTCCTAGATGCACCTCCATGGCCGTCTTGCCTCCCTCGGCACGGCTATGGACGAAAATGTCGTCGAAGTACGTCTGTACGAAGGTACGCAAAGGGCGGAACAATTGCGTCACCAGGCGATTGAACGTCGCCGGGGCGTTAGACAAGCCCTGCGGCATGACGAGCCACTCCCAAAGCATGCCGCTTGGAGTGCTTACCGCGGTGAGCGGGATGTCACTCTCTCGCATCAGGATTTGGTAGTATCCGT
>NW_003303302.1:0-2847 GCF_000142945.1 Phytophthora infestans T30-4 | reverse complement strand
TCGGCTATACGAAACGCAGAATAGTCGGCGTCGTAGTGCGGGGATATCGACTCCCGCATCCATACATGCATATGCTATCGCGGCGTAGAAGGCATCATATATCTCGCACTGCTCGCGCGGGAGAGACATATACATAGAGACACATATATATGTGCCGGGCATGAGATCGATCTCGAGCCGTACGCCTCGATACGGTGGGAGATGGGTCGGTGGGTATATATACACCACGACCGCTATATCCGTCTACAAAGGATACACCGGATCCATGGGGATCTAGAGAATCTCAGATATCAAGCGCGCCTGACGCTGTTTGTTCATGTCTTCCAGGACGTTCTCGTCCAAGACAGAGGAGGAGTTCAGCTCCTCCTGAGTGGTCTCAGGTCTCATGAGTACCATCTCAGCAATCTCTCCAGCCTTGAGGTTGGTCAGGAAAGACTCAGCCGTCATTTCCTCGAGGTGCAGTATCTCTGCAACCTCTGGCAACGGTTCCAAGTGGACACCAGATGCCTTGACGGGTAAACCGGTCTCGCCATCGAAGATGTGATAACACTCTTCCACCGGCCTTGTCGGAGGAGCCCGGGCCCTGGACTCCGAGTCGCTTGAAGCGACGTCGATCGGAACGAAGTTCGGATCCGACTTGAGGCGGCGGCGGCGTCTTTGCCGACGGCGTCTGTGACGGGGAGCTTTGCTGCCCACGTCTAGGGATGTCGTCGCTACGACATCCGAGGCACTCGTGGCCTCGTGTGATACTGTTGTACCCACACAGGAAGCGTGTTCAACGCCTTTCTCTTCAGTTAAGGTCTGGGCGACGGCGTGTGGCACCGTGTTACCCACACAGGAAGCGTGTTCAACGCCTTCCTCTTCAGTTAAGGTCTGGGCGACCGCGTGTGGCACTGTGTTACCCACACAGGAAGCGTATCCGACGTCTTCCTCTTCAGTTAAGGTCTGGGCGACCGTGAGTGGAACTCTGTTACCCACTCTGAACACGCTGTTCTCAGTGTTCATGACAGCTGCAGCTGTCTGCGGAACTAAGTTACCCGCCTGTGGACCTAAGTTACCCACTTGGCCGACGCCTCTTCTGGGCGCGGCCACCATCAAAACATCCTTGGAGTCGTCATATACGTCGACGACTCCCAAGCATCTGCCGGATGCTTTGGTACCCTGGCAGCCCTCGCGGGCGCCAAGGGTCCTGACAGAGGTGGGAACATGACTCACCAATGCTCTGTCGGACTGCGTAGGGCGGCTGGCATCGATTGCCTTGCCTCGCTAGTCGATCCAGGGCTCGTGCTTCTCAAGCCAGGGCATGCCCAGGATCATATCATATGGATCCATATCGAGAACAGTGAGCTGTTCGAGGCTGTCAAAGTCTTCAAACTTGACAGCCAGATCCACTTGGACGTTGGGGACAGTGACGACCTTCCCGTCGGCCAGTCGCACTGACACCGTCCCGTTGTTCTTGCTTTCTCTCAAAGCTTCGGACAACTTGTTGCTGTTACGAGCAACCGTCTGGCGGCGTGCGAAATTCTTCGACGCCCCAGAGTCAAATAAGATTCTAAAGGGATGATCGTATCCCCGTACACATCCGTGTACTACGAGCAACCCGCCGCTGCTCTTCGCCGATTCGAGAGTGCGAAGACTCTCAGGGGCTAAGTCCCCGTGGTACGCGCCACCCGCGCACCCATCACGAAGACTTAGTTCTTCCCCAGTAGGGCGCCCCGCCCCTACTGGTTCCCTGCGTTCCCCTGTCCCCGGGATCCTGGCTTTTGCCAGCGACCCTTGAGGACGGGCTTGGGGAAGGACCGTCTGCGGAGTCTTTCCGCGGGGCAGTCACGCTTGAAGTGGCCCATCTTCCCACAGCCGAAGCAGCGAATGTCACGCTGTACGGCGGACCCGAGTTCCATGGGAACTGGTCCGTTGGGGCTTGTTCGACCGGGAGCCGACGAGGAACTCCCAGGCCACGCTGAGGCCGGCGTACGCGCCTGGCGATGGCTGTACTCTTCTTGAAGAGCCACTTGAATCGCCTCTTCAAGGGTGCTTGACTGCACCCGGAACAGCTGAGTGCGTGCGGGGTCCACTCGAAGGCCGTCCATGAACACAGTCATCTTGATGTGTTCGTTGAGTGGGTTTCCCACTAGGGACGCCGTGAGCTCCCGTATCTCTTGGACGTACTCGTGCAGCTCACGCCTCCCTTGTTTACACGAGAGGAAGCGCGAACGCTGGCGGTACTCGTAGTTCGCCGGGGGGAACGCGGCTCGGAGCTGTTCGCACAGCTGAGCCCAGGATGTGAAACATCCAGGGGATGTTGCTTCCCGAGTGTACACCCAACTCTTAGCACGACCGCTAAGGTTGGAGAGTGCAAAAGCAACACGCAGTTGCTCAGTCGAGATCAAAGCCGCGTCCATCGCGAGCTCTACTTCTCGGACCCAGAAGTGAAGGTTCTCGCCTTCCTTCCCTTCATACGGCTTAACCTTCAGCCGTATTGGCTTCGGGTGAGGCGGATTTGCTTCCGCCGCCGGAGCCTGCAGGTTCTTCCGCACATGCGCGATGAGGCCCTGCTCCTACGCGTCGAATGCACTGACGCGCTCGAGCTGCTCAGCCGGTGTTGACACCACCAGGCTTTGCAGGGCCTCCATCCCGAAGATGCCTGCCATCTTCCGAACCGACTCGAACTGAGAGTCGTTCATATGGGAGAAGTCGTTCCTGTCCATGGCAACGAACTTCGAAGAGGTTCAGGTAGTCTACCCGCGGTGGCGTGGATTGACTACGAGTGCAACCAAGTGTGACGGGGTCACACAGCACCTTGCGCTAGAGGAAGTTATCTTCCGAGAGTATACAAACTCTCTGTGA
>NW_003303301.1:20240-25167 GCF_000142945.1 Phytophthora infestans T30-4 | reverse complement strand
GGCGGCCAAGTACAATCTGACGGTGCACCAGATGGATGTCAAGACGGCGTTCCTGAACGGGCTGCTCGATGAAGATATCTACATGGTGCAACCGGACGGTTACACGGATGAAGAGTATCCTGACCATGTCTGCCATCTCAAGCGCTCGCTCTACGGTCTTAAGCAGTCGCCACGAATGTGGAACCAGACCATTGACAAGCTCATGCTGGAGCTGGGGTTCAAGAAGTGTGAAGCCGATCACTGCATCTACGTCAAGTGGGATGACCAAGACATGATCTTCGTGGCTCTCTACGTCGATGATCTGGTCCCCGCCAGTAGCAACGACAAGCTTCTCAAGTCGACGAAGAAGGCTTTGAGTGAACGCTTCGACATGACGGACGTGGGTTGCCTCAAGTACTTCCTCGGTATGGAGATCGATCAAGATGCGGCTTCAAGAAAAGTGTTGGTACGTCAGACCAACTTTGCGAAGGACATCCTGGAAAAGTTTGGCATGGAGAACAGCAACCCTGTCAAGACCCCTCAAGACCCAGGACTCAAGTTGACCAAGGCCATGTGCGAAGGAGGATGTAACCATGAAGAGACCATGGCCAAGGTGCCTTATCGCAATGCTGTCGGCTGCCTGATGTACCTCATGGCTGGAACTCGACCGGACCTCGCTGCTGCAGTGGGAGTTCTTAGCCAGTTCGCGGCGGACCCGTGTCCCACACACTGGCAAGCACCCAAGCGCGTTTTCCGCTACATTCAAGGTACGAAGACGCACGGCATCGAGTTTCAAGAAACAAGTGAAGAAGGACTCCAAGGCTACTCGGATGCGGATTGGGCTGGTGACGTCGAGACTCGACGCAGTACAAGCGGCTACGCGTTCATGATGAACGGCGGATGCATTAGTTGGAGAAGCACGAAGCAGCGCACGGTGGCGCTGTCATCGACGGAGGCGGAGTACATGGCGCTGACGGAAGCTACTCAAGAAGCGATCTGGCTCAAGGCATTCCTGTGTGAACTCGGTGAAATGAAGAACGAGGATCCTGTCATGATTTTCGAGGACAATCAAGGGTCGACTGCACTGGCCAAGAACCCTGAGTTTCACAAGCGCACCAAGCACATCGACATTCGCTACCACTTCGTGCGCGAGAAGGTTAAAGATGGCCAAGTGGTGTTGCAGTACTGCTCGACGAAGGACATGAAGGCAGATCTGATGACCAAGCCGATCACCGCGGTGCAGTTCGAATATCTTCGCAGCAAGCTGGGTATCAAGCCACCAAGCGCGGTCGAGTCGAGTGGGAGTGTTGTCAAGAAGGCGTCTCGTCCAGCTTCGACATACCAGTAAAACCGGTTTCCAAGGACTACGCGATGTTTACGGTAAGTCAATTGCGCAAACGAATGTATGCCCAAACAGATGATTGGACGAACAGGATGATTGGACGAGTCCATAGTGTTGGTGATTGGATGCACCACATGATTGGATGCAGACTAGGACGTAAGCCAGAGTAAGCTCCAATAAATTAATCACTTTGCATTTTATCATCTAGTGCACAAACGACCTTCCTTTTGACTGGGCAGGTGACCTCGCGGACCGCAAGTCTACTTCCGGCGTCACGTTCATGTTGATGGGTGCGTCAGTGAGCTGGGGCAGCAAGAAGCAATCAAGTGTCTCGCTATCTACGAGCGAAGCGGAGTACATCGCGCTCAGTCTGGAAATTCAAGAAGGCAAGTGGATTCATCGTCTGTTGTGCGAGATATTAGCAGCTGCCAATGAGACTGGACCCGACCTCAAGATCCAAGAAGACAACCAGTCGTGCATCAAGATGACGAAGAATCCTGTGAACCACGGCCGTGCCAAGCACATCGACATCAAGTACCACCACATCCGCGATGAAGTCAAGCGTGGTAAAGTCAAGCTCGAGTATTGCGAGACTTCTGTGATGCTTGCTGACATCATGACGAAGGCGCTCCCAGCGCCTCGTCACATGGCCTTAGCCGTTGCTCTCGGCATCCACGCGTGTTCGCATTGAGAGGGAGTATTGAGGGTTGCTGGTCTTGGTACTGTGTACCAGCTGTACTCATTAATGGTCAGCCTGAACCGGTCAAATACGATCCCGCTGTGCTTATGGTACGTTGTTTATGCCACTCATGATTGGACGAGTAGGATGATTGGACGAGTACAGAATGATTGGACGAGTAGAATGATTGGATGACCTAGGTAGTGAGGACAGTGTAAGTACCGATAAATCAATCACTTTCGAATTTTCCTACTTCCGCTCAAGTGCCTTCACTCCGGTCTCCGCACCAAGTGCAGAAGTCACTCCGTTCAGCCCCAAGCTTCGTTCCAACACCTCTACACCATTAACAGCAAGTGCCAACGCAGTCGAAGTTGCGGTGGACTTATCGGAGCCGGCGACTTTCCAAGAGGCGGTGAGCGGCCCCGACCAAGTGCACTGGCGCAAAGCAATTCGTGCTGAGCTCAAGTCGATACGACTTTGAGGAATGTTCCGTGCTGCTAATCTGCCGAACGGACAATGCGCTATTGGTACCAAGTGGGTGTTTACGTTGTAATCGAGGTTACACACTGTTCTAAACCACATCATAATAGGTTTTAGTACGCCTGGGCGCTTTGTGCGGGGTAAGACGGTAGTCTGCATCCAATCATGTGGTGCATCCAATCACCAACACTATGGACTCGTCCAATCATCCTTGTCGTCCAATCATCTGTTTGTACATACATCCGTTTGCGCAATTGACCTACTGTAAACATCGCGGGGTCCTTGGTAACCGGTTTTACTGGTATGCCGAAGCTGGACGAGACGCCTTCTTGACAACACTCCCACTCGACTCGACCGCGCTTGGTGGCTTGATACCCAGCTTGCTGCGAAGATATTCGAACTGCACCGCGGTGATCGGCTTGGTCATCAGATCTGCCTTCATGTCCTTCGTCGAGCAGTACTGCAACACCACTTGGCCATCTTTAACCTTCTCGCGCACGAAGTGGTAGCGAATGTCGATGTGCTTGGTGCGCTTGTGAAACTCAGGGTTCTTGGCCAGTGCAGTCGACCCTTGATTGTCCTCGAAAATCATGACAGGATCCTCGTTCTTCATTTCACCGAGTTCACACAGGAATGCCTCGAGCCAGATCGCTTCTTGAGTAGCTTCCGTCAGCGCCATGTACCCCGCCTCCGTCGATGACAGCGCCACCGTGCGCTGCTTCGTGCTTCTCCAACTAATGCATCCGCCGTTCATCATGAACGCGTAGCCGCTTGTACTGCGTCGAGTCTCGACGTCACCAGCCCAATCCGCATCCGAGTAGCCTTGGAGTCCTTCTTCACTTGTTTCTTGAAACTCGATGCCGTGCGTCTTCGTACCTTGAATGTAGCGGAAAACGCGCTTGGGTGCTTGCCAGTGTGTGGGACACGGGTCCGCCGCGAACTGGCTAAGAACTCCCACTGCAGCAGCGAGGTCCGGTCGAGTTCCAGCCATGAGGTACATCAGGCAGCCGACAGCATTGCGATAAGGCACCTTGGCCATGGTCTCTTCATGGTTACATCCTCCTTCGCACATGGCCTTGGTCAACTTGAGTCCTGGGTCTTGAGGGGTCTTGACAGGGTTGCTGTTCTCCATGCCAAACTTTTCCAGGATGTCCTTCGCAAAGTTGGTCTGACGTACCAACACTTTTCTTGAAGCCGCATCTTGATCGATCTCCATACCGAGGAAGTACTTGAGGCAACCCACGTCCGTCATGTCGAAGCGTTCACTCAAAGCCTTCTTCGTCGACTTGAGAAGCTTGTCGTTGTTACTGGCGGGGACCAGATCATCGACGTAGAGAGCCACGAAGATCATGTCTTGGTCATCCCACTTGACGTAGATGCAGTGATCGGCTTCACACTTCTTGAACCCCAGCTCCAGCATGAGCTTGTCAATGGTCTGGTTCCACATTCGTGGCGACTGCTTAAGACCGTAGAGCGAGCGCTTGAGATGGCAGACATGGTCAGGATACTCTTCATCCGTGTAACCGTCCGGTTGCACCATGTAGATATCTTCATCGAGCAGCCCGTTCAGGAACGCCGTCTTGACATCCATCTGGTACACCGTCAGATTGTACTTGGCCGCCAGACTGAGTAGGATCCTGATCGACGTGAACTTGGCGACTGGCGCGAAGGTTTCTTCGTAGTCGATGCCGTACTTCTGCGAAAATCCCTTGGCCACGAGTCGTGCCTTGAATCGCTCGATCTCTTCCGCTTGGTTCTCCTTGATGTGAAACACCCAACGACAACCGATTTCCGTTCGACCTTGGGGCAATGGCACCAACGACCATGTCTTGTTCTTGCGAAGAGAGTCGACTTCTGAGTTGCACGCCTCCTTCCACTTGACCGCGTTGCTGGATTCCATCGCCGACTTGAACATAGTCGGCATTTCTCCCACAAATCCACAACGTAGGCCGCTTCGAAATCTTCTTCTCGACTACTTGCGACCGCTGACATCTCCTCCAGTGTCTGCGGCCGACTATGTCGCTTGCTTCGCGGGATCTCTACCGTTTCCTCCAACGACTGCGTTCGCTGGTGTCGCTTGCTGCCGGGCTCAAATTCTTGACGCGGCGCAGTGTCTCCCATCGTCTCATCCTCGAACGATACGGAGGCGTAAACTTCTGCACGATACCACGACGCTTGCAGAGCTTAGCCATCTCGCCCGACATGTACTTGCCATTGTTGTCACTACGAAGCGTCTTGACGACCTTGCCGGTCTGTGTTTCCGCAAATGCGACAAACTCAGCAAACTTGTCGGCCACTTCTGACTTGTTCCGGAGCAAATACACCACACAGAAGTGCGAGTACTCGTCGATGAACGTGACAAAGTAGCGTTTGCCACTGAATGTCGACGGCTGCATGGGACCACACACATTACTGTGAACGATTTCCAGCAGTCTTAGGTGGATATG
>NW_003303301.1:0-14307 GCF_000142945.1 Phytophthora infestans T30-4 | reverse complement strand
CGTATTTATCAGGCCATTCACTCTGCCCCATGAAGCAAAGATACACTCTGCTTCCATTGAAGGCTCGGTTAACTGTGGCAGCCCGATAGGGACCAACCCAGTTGTAGTTGGCGGGCTGCCTAGTTTAAATGACGTTCTTGAACGACGGCCTTGAGCTCTGGCGGGAGTTCCTCCTTCGTGCCTTTAGTGCGCACGAATTTGGCAAGGTCTTGGAAGTTGCGGAAAAGTTCGCATTGTCCAGCATCGTGGAGCTGCTTGCAGAACTTGCATCGCTTGTTACAGTAGTGGGCGGAGTGACTCATGCCACCGCACACCGCGCATGGTCCGTACTGTGGGCGTCGGTTGTCGCGGTTGAAGTCACGTCGACCGCGTTGGTCCTGATTGAACCCACGGTCACCACCTCGGCGATCTTGATTGAAGCCATTATCGCGATCAGGCATGTTTTCACGTGGTTGACGGTTGTCTGAACGTGCGTAGGTGCCTTCAGCAGCTGCACGGCGCTCATTTTCGTTAGCAGCGGCGAGGTATCGGTCGTTTTCGTCCAATGAGAAATCACCGTCCGTATTATCAGGCTGAAAGTCGTTGTACTCATCTTGGACATCGTCGTAAGCGTTCGGATCTTCGTTTGAATACTCGGTGCCTCCCTGAGCAGCTTCACGACCTTCTAATTCAGCTAGTAGGTCGTCCACCGTGGCTTCAATGAGTGTCACTCTTGGTTTGTTGCGGTTGTCATCGCGGCGAAGGTCATCACGCCGGTTGTTGCGGGCGTACCCATCGTCGCGTCGCGTATCACGACTCTTGGAGTATCGGTACTCACTGTCACGCTTGGCCATTCTCTCCTTGCCCTTGAGAACATCTTCGATGATCTCTTCGAGCTCGTGAATGTCGGCGACTCAAGCGTGGTAGAGACTCTCCGCTAGTTTGTCATCGTCGCATGTTGCCAGGAACTGCTGTACGTGTTCTTTCGCGTCGCGACCACTCTTCTCAAAGTGTAGACGGGCGGTCCGAGCGTAGCCGTTCAGCCTGTTTATGTAGTCGCACAGATGTTCATTTCGTTCCCGCTTGGCAGAGTAGTAACGCGACAGTGCCGTCTGCGTGAACTGCGAGCAGTAGTAGCGGATGAACGCATCGCTCAGCAGCTTCCACTTGCGCTTCGTCTTCTTCGGAAGTTGACGGAACCAATGAATGGCTCCGTCCCGGAGACTTAGCTCAAATGGAATGCACCATTTATCGGCATCTGTGTGGGTTCCAGTCATTTCATAGACGAACCCACGGAGCCACTGCATACAGTTCTCGCTCTTGTTGCGAGAGCCTGAGAACGGCGTGATGCGATCCAGCGGTCGGTGGGAAGCCATTTCAATCCTCGGTGTCGGGTCTACGTCGTTCAGCGTCGCTAGCTCATTCATATGACGCATCAACTCGAGTTGAGGATCTTCCTCGTCGAATGTACGCACCAAAATGTCATCGTCACTGGACGAACCATCGCTGTCGACTTGACGACGTCCGGCACCACCTTTGGGAGCTCGCGCACCGCCTCGGCGACCGAACGAACCCTCGTTACTTGCGTAAATACGTTGCATACGGCCCTCCGAACGTGGCGTAACCGTGTGCGAGTCTTGAAAGTACGGTGAAGCTTCGGTAGTGCCAAAGGCACCACGCTCAGCTCCACGCTTGGTCGGAGGGGTACGAACGAGTCGTTGGGGCGTCGGCGGCAGTGGAATCTTAGACGGATCTTCATCTTGAATCATCGGTCGACTCACAGGCTGCTTTCCGGCATTGATGCCAACGGCGCCAAACGCCTTTCGAAGCTTCTTCTTCCATTTCTGGAGAGCAGCTCCGGCTTCATGTGGACTCCAATCCTGGAGCGACATCGTTGATGGGTACGTCTCGTTCTCGAACCCCAGCGACAACAGTAGCGAAAGTGAATCCTCGGCAACTTGACTAGTCGAAACCGACTTGACTGGGTATTGAAGTTCCTGCGCAAGCGCAGGCCAGTCGGCCTTTTTCTTGGGGATGGCTGCATCCACTCATCATTCTGCATCAGCGCTTGTACGCGGTCGAAAACGCGCTTGGCGGCTGGTGTATCACCGTTGATAGGTGGGCGAGGTGCCTTCAGCAGTGCTGAATGCTTTGCACTCGCCACCGAAGGCTGAGAACCCTCGGTCCCATCGTCATAATCATCGTAGGCCGGTTCCGGTCCCGCAACATCATCGAGCTCGTCGGCGAGGTTCCTCGAAAGGGACCTGGTCGTCCCGCTCAGCCCCGATGATAGCGTGGCCGTTTCCGGCGTCGCTGCGCCTGGCTCTGGAGCCCGCGTCTTGTCTTCGTAATCTTCATAATCGTGGGCGTCAGGACCGATGTCTGCTTCGTCGTCGAAGCTCACTGAAAGCTCGGTGCCGGCTGCAAAGCGCGCAGCCGGGCTTGAACTCTCGTTGCGAGCCCCGCCAGACTTGGCAGGCGTAACTGGTACCGTCACTTGTCCTTTCGCCATGTTTCTTGTCTTTTTCTTGTTCTTCTTCTCTTGATAGCTCGTAACTGGAAGGCCATACAAACAGTTCACAATGGTCACAATCTGTTCCCGGGTCGCGGCACCAGTTGTGGTGTTGGAAATCCCACGTGAACTCTAGCTACAGATGTAGTTAGGATGTTCCCACAACAATACGTCTACTAGGATAGTAAACGATCGTTCGGGCGGACCTGAAGACCCCAGTTCTGCCCTTGCACCGGGACAAACTGGACCTTGTAAACTACTTATATAGGCCAACCAGTAAAATAAGAACACGCTACTAGCACGAGCAAAGCTAGCAGGTGTTTTGAATCCTCGTGGTCCCAACAGCGGAAGGGTACCAGGCACGGGTAAGCCTTTTACGAGATCACCGAGTGTTCAACACTCGGCTGGAAGAAATAAAAGGGAGGCAATTCAAGCACTCCCAGTCGTGCAAATAGGCAACAATAAGCCGTCACGTAAAACCTCCCGATAATAATCGGCCAATACACAAAGTCTCTTGGCCTTGCCGGATGAACCCTCGCTACAGAGCTTCGAGTTCACCGACAGGCATAACACACTCAAACAAGCTTGACCTGACGCTTACCTTGAAGCCGGACGTCGCTCTGTGTGCTTGAGTGGTAATTCTGTTCTGTATTTAAGCTTACCCTTTCGGGTCTATTCCTAATAAGAAGTCCTAATCAAGTATACAAATATCAAATGAACAATGATCCGTTATGGATCTTCTTGCATGCCAAGCGTCGTCTGCGCTGTCGCATGAGCATCTTTAACGCTCCGCGCCCTGTCCCAGACGGTGAACGTGTCTTCCAAAGGTCGGTGAGTATTCCGCGAACTCATCCCAACCGCCGCTGAGGGTTCGTACCGTAGATGGTCCGCTGAATGCGAATCCGGTCAGTCCATTATTAATAATAAGGACAGCCTGGATTCAGTGACATAGGGCCGTATCCGATACTTGTTGAAAACTCGGAGGTGACGCCGTCGAGTCCCTTGCACCTTGGCGTCTCCGTACATCACCCGACCGAGGGTTCGTCGCTTGAACAACTTGGGCGGTGTCACGTCTTTGTCGACGGGTGATAATCCGCAACCACGGAAAAATCACTACACCACAATATCCCATATCCACCTAAGTGAATCCAGGTAAGGGTGGATCTGAGATAAGTCTTGGTGGATCTTGCCTTCTCGTACATCTCTCATACCAGATCTATCGTCATTCCATACGGGGTGTTGCTCGTCATGGCTAATCCACCACAGGCAACTTGCATCCGTGCCAGACAATCCAAATCCTCTCTAATCACTTGAAATTGTCGCTGATTCGGGATAGTGACCCCGCGTCAGGTCCATTCTCTTATTTCTGAGAAAGCACTTCACCACAGATTCATCGCCTACTATGCGAGATCTTAGCAGCTGCCAATGAGACTGGACCCGACCTCAAGAACCAAGAAGACAACCATTCGTGCATCAAGATGACGAAGAATCCTGCGAGCCACGGCCGCGCCAAGCACATCGACATCAAGTACCACCACATCCGCGATGAAGTCAAGCGTGGTGAAGTAAAGCTTGAGTATTGCGAGACTTCTGTGATGCTGGCTGACATCATGACGAAGGCGCTCCCAGGGCCTCGTCGCATGGACCTAGCAGCTGCTCTCGGCATCCACGCGTGTTCGCATTGAGGGGGCGTATTGAGGGTTGCTGGTCTTGGTACTGTGTACCAGTTTAGTTTGTACCCATTAACCGGTCAACCTGAACCGGTCCAATACGATCCCGCTGTGATTATGGTAAGCTGTTTATGCCATCCATGATTGGACGACCTAGGTAGTGGACAGTGTAAGCCCCAATAAATCAATCACTTTTGAATCTTCCTTCTTCCGCTCAAGTGTCTTCACTCCGGTCTCCGCACCAAGTGCCGAAGTCACTCCGTTCAGCTCCAAGCTTCGTTTCAACACCTCTACACCTTTAACAGCCAGCAGATGCATATAGGTCTTCTGTCTGCGTGCCAAATCAAAAAGCGAAGACCGCATCAAGACGTACATCACGAAGGTGCAGAAGCAGTTTGGCAAGAAGGTCAAGTTCGTGCGACACGAAGGCGCTCGAGAATTTGCGACGAACCCGCTTAAAGATTTCTACGAGGACGAAGGCATCGAGCAACAAACCACGGTTCCGTATGCGCACCTAAGTAACGGCACGGTAGAGCGGGCCATCCGCACCATCGTCACGATTGGCGCAGCATGCTGCATCATGCCAAGCTAGACAAGTGTTTCTGGGGTGAAGCGGCCATCTACGTGAAGAACCGCCTGCCGTCACCAAAGATCGAGTGCAAGCCTCCGTTCGAGATTGTGTACAGGTCCGCGCCGAGTGTGAAACACATCCGCGTCTTCGGCTGTCGAGCTTTTATATTAACTCCGAAGGAGAAACGGCTCAAGTGGGATCCAAATGCTCGCGCCGGATTGATTTTGGGCTACGAAGAAGTATCCAAGGCATATCGACTTTATGACATCGAGGCGGGGCAGGTGGTTATCAGTCGCGATGTCAACTTCGATGAATCGACCTTTGGACTTTCAGAGCCAATTTCCGATGAAGACGTCGACGACCTGGACTTCGCATCTCTCGACATCGACAATGACGGTTCGCGTCAGACGGAGCACAGGCAGGCGGGGGAGCGCAAGAGCCGCCCGAGTGACGAAGATGAATCTGCGACAGGACCGCGAGCTAGACGTCATCGACCCGGACTGGAAGAAGCAAGTGCGCCAACCAATTCGTCTTCGCGTCGAGCAGACGCAAACGAAGAAGAAAAAGCTGGAGATCATGATGAAGAATCGACTCCCCTCGTGTTTTGGCGTGCAAGTGCCAACGCAGTCCAAGCTGCGGTGGACTTATCGGAGCCGGCGACTTTCCAAGAAGCGGTGAACGGCCCCGACCAAGTGCACTGGCGCAAAGCAATTCGTGCTGAGCTCAAGTCGTTGCGACTTCGAGGAGTGTTCCGTGCTGCTAAGCTGCCTAACGGACAACGCGCAATTGACCAAGTGGGTGTTCAAGATTAAGCGCAAAGCGGACGGATCGATCGAGAAGTACAAGGCACGCCTCGTGGCCAAGGGCTTCAAGCAAAAGTACGGCATCGACTACAGTGAGACGTTCTCGCCGGTTGTCAAGTACGTGACGTTGCGCATGGTGATCGCTTTGGCCAAGTACTTTGGCTGGCCGCTAGACCAACTAGACGTGGTGACGGCATTCCTGTACGGTGTGATGAGGGAGATCGTGTTTTGCGTGGTTCCCGAAGGTGTCGAGCTCGACGGTGACTTCGACTGCCTGGAATTGGTGAAGGCCATTTACGGTCTAAAACAAGCTTCGCGCGTGTGGAACGAGACCTTCGACGAGTTCGTATGCTCTATCGGCTTTCAAGTTTCGGCCTTTGACCCGTGCCTCTACATCAAAGTTGTTGATGGCCACTGTGTGCTTATACTGGTCTACGTCGACGATATCCTGGTCACCGGAAGCTCACCCGAGCTGATCTCACGCACGAAGGACGACCTCAAGACACGCTTCGAAATGACTGACAGCGGCAAGTGTGTGTTCGTCCTTGGGATCGAATTGGTATACGGTCCGGACGGCAGCGTGACGATGAGCCAACGGCGTTATGTGGATGACATCCTGAAGCGCTTTGGTATGGACGAGTGCAAGGCTGTGGTGAGTCCGGTGGATATAAGCACTCGACTGGTTCCAAGCGACGCGGCGACCAAGGTACAAGCTCCGTTTCGCGAAGCTGTTGGTGCACTAATGCACCTAATGACCGCGACGCGTCCAGATATTGCGTACGCGGTGGGCTATGTGTCACGCTTCACGGAGAACCCCCAAGAAGAAGAAGTTACAGATCAAAAAACATCGTCCGAGGATGAGACGATGAGAGACACTGCGCCGCGTCAAAAATTTGAGCCCGGCCGCAAACGACACCAGCGAACGCAGTCGTTGGAGGAAGCAGTAGAGACCCCGCGAAGCAAGCGACAGAGTCGGCCGCAGACACTGGAGGAGATGTCAGCGGTCGCAAGTAGTCGGGAAGAAGATTTCGATGCGGCCTACGTTGTGGATTCAGTGGGAGAAATGTCGACTACGTTCAAGTCGGCGATGGAATCCAGCAACGCGGTCGAGTGGAAGGAGGCGTGCAACTCAGAAGTCGACTCTCTTCGCAAGAACAAGACATGGTCGTTGGTGCCATTGCCCCAAGGTCGAATGGCAATCGGTTGTCGTTGGGTGTTTCGCATCAAGGAGAACCAAGCGGGAGAGATCGAGCGATTCAAGGCACGACTCGTGGCCAAGGGATTTTCGCAGAAGTACGGCATCGACTACGAAGAAACCTTCGCGCCAGTCGCCACGTTCACGTCGATCAGGATCCTGCTCAGTCTGGCGGCCAAGTACAATCTGACGGTGCACCAGATGGATGTCAAGACGGCGTTCCTGAACGGGCTGCTCGATGAAGATATCTACATGGTGCAACCGGACGGTTACACGGATGAAGAGCATCCTGACCATGTCTGCCATCTCAAGCGCTCGCTCTACGGTCTTAAGCAATCGCCACGAATGTGGAACCAGACCATTGACAAGCTCATGCTGGAGCTGGGGTTCAAGAAGTGTGAAGCCGATCACTGCATCTACGTCAAGTGGGATGACCAAGACATGATCTTCGTGGCTCTCTACGTCGATGATCTGGTCCCCGCCAGTAACAACGACAAGCTTCTCAAGTCGACGAAGAAGGCTTTGAGTGAACGCTTCGACATGACGGACGTGGGTTGCCTCAAGTACTTCCTCGGTATGGAGATCGATCAAGATGCGGCTTCAGGAAAAGTGTCGGTACGTCAGACCAACTTTGCGCAGGACATCCTGGAGAAGTTTGGCATGGAGAACAGCAACCCTGTCAAGACCCCTCAAGACCCAGGACTCAAGTTGACCAAGGCCATGTGCGAAGGAGGATGTAACCATGAAGAGACCATGGCCAAGGTGCCTTATCGCAATGCTGTCGGCTGCCTGATGTACCTCATGGCTGGAACTCGACCGGACCTCGCTGCTGCAGTGGGAGTTCTTAGCCAGTTCGCGGCGGACCCGTGTCCCACACACTGGCAAGCACCCAAGCGCGTTTTCCGCTACATTCAAGGTACGAAGACGCACGGCATCGAGTTTCAAGAAACAAGTGAAGAAGGACTCCAAGGCTACTCGGATGCGGATTGGGCTGGTGACGTCGAGACTCGACGCAGTACAAGCGGCTACGCGTTCATGATGAACGGCGGATGCATTTGGAGAAGCACGAAGCAGCGCACGGTGGCGCTGTCATCGACGGAGGCGGAGTACATGGCGCTGACGGAAGCTACTCAAGAAGCGATCTGGCTCAAGGATTCCTGTGTGAACTCGGTGAAATGAAGAACGAGGATCCTGTCATGATTTTCGAGGACAATCAAGGGTCGATTGCACTGGCCAAGAACCCTGAGTTTCACAAGCGCACCAAGCACATCGACATTCGCTACCACTTCGTGCGCGAGAAGGTTTAGTATGGCCAAGTGGTGTTGCAGTACTGCTCGACGAAGGACATGAAGGCAGATCTGATGACCAAGCCGATCACCGCGGTGCAGTTCGAATATCTTCGCAGCAAGCTGGGTATCAAGCCACCAAGCGCGATCAAGTCGAGTGGGAGTGTTGTCAAGAAGGCGTCTCGTCCAGCTTCGGCATACCAGTAAAACCGGTTACCAAGGACTACGCGATGTTTACGGTAAGTCAATTGCGCAAACGAATGTATGCCCAAACAGATGATTGGACGAACAGGATGATTGGACGAGTCCATAGTGTTGGTGATTGGATGCACCACATGATTGGATGCAGACTACCGTCTTACCCCGCACAAAGCGCCCATGTGGTGTAGTGATTTCTCCGTGGTTGCGGATTATCACCCGTCGACAAAGACGTGACACCGCCCAAGTTGTTCAAGCGACGAACCCTCGGTCGGGTGATGTACGGAGACGCCAAGGTGCAAGGGACTCGACGGCGTCACCTCCGAGTTTTCAACAAGTATCGGATACGGCCCTATGTCACTGAATCCAGGCTGTCCTTATTATTAATAATGGACTGGCCGGATTCGCATTCAGCGGACCATCTACGGTACGAACCCTCAGCGGCGGTTGGGATGAGTTCGCGGAATACTCAGCGACCTTTGGAAGACACGTTCACCGTCTGGGACAGGGCGCGGACCGTTAAAGATGCTCATGCGACAGTGCAGACGACGCTTGGCATGCAAGAAGATCCATAACGGATCATTGTTCATTTGATATTTGTATACTTGATTAGGACTTCTTATTAGGAATAGACCCGAAAGGGTAAGCTTAAATACAGAACAGAATTACCACTCAAGCACACAGAGCGACGTCCGGCTTCAAGGTAAGCGTCAGGTCAAGCTTGTTTGAGTGTGTTATGCCTGTCGGTGAACTCGAAGCTCTGTAGCGAGGGTTCATCCGGCAAGGCCAAGAGACTTTGTGTATTGGCCGATTATTATCGGGAGGTTTTACGTGACGGCTTATTGTTGCCTATTTGCACGACGGGGAGTGCTTGAATTGCCTCCCTTTTATTTCTTCCAGCCGAGTGTTCAACACTCGGTGATCTCGTAAAAGGCTTACCCGTGCCTGGTACCCTTCCGCTGTTGGGACCGCGAGGATTCAAAACACCTGCTAGCTTTGCTCGTGCTAGTAGCGTGTTCTTATTTTACTCGTTGGCCTATATAAGTAGTTTACAAGGTCCAGTTTGTCCCGGTGCAAGGTCAGAACTGGGGTCTTCAGGTCCGCCCGAACGATCGTTTACTATCCTAGTAGACGTATTGTTGTGGGAACATCCTAACTACATTTGTAGCTAGCGTTCACGTGGGAATTCCAACACCACAACTGGTGCCGCGACCCGGGAACAGATTGTGACCATTGTGAACTATTTGTATGGCCTTCCAGTTTACGAGCTACCAAGAGAAGAAGAAGAAGGAAAAGACAAGAAACATGGCGAAAGGACAAGTGACGGTACCAGTTACGCCTGCCAAGTCTGGCGGGGCTCGCAACGAGAGTTCAAGCCCGGCTGCGCGCTTTGCAGCCGCCACCGAGCTTTCAGTGAGCTTCGACGACAAAGCGGACATCGGTCCTGACGCCCACGATTATGAAGATTACGAAGACAAGACGCCGGCTCCAGAGCCAGGCGCAGCGACGCCAGAGACGGCCACGCTATCATCGGGGCTGAACGGGGCGACCAAGTCCCTTTCGAGGAACCTCGCCGACGAGCTCGATGATGTTGCGGGACCGGAACCGGCCTATGATGATTATGACGATGGGACCGAGGGTTCTAAGCCTTCGGTGGCGAGTGCAAAGCATTCAGCACTGCTGAAGGCACCTCGCCCACCTATCAACGGTGTTACACCAGCCGCCAAGCGCGTTTTCGACCGCGTACAAGCGCTGATGCAGAATGATGAGTGGATGCAGCCATCCCCAAGAAAAAGGCCGACTGGCCTGCGCTTGCGCAGGAACTTCAATACCCAGTCAAGTCGGTTTCGACTAGTCAAGTTGCCGAGGATTCACTTTCGCTACTGTTGTCGCTGGGGTTCGAGAACGAGACGTACCCATCAACGATGTCGCTCCAGGATTGGAGTCCACATGAAGCCGGAGCTGCTCTCCAGAAATGGAAGAAGAAGCTTCGGAAGGCGTTTGGCGCCGTTGGCATCAATGCCGGAAAGCAGCCTGTGAGTCGACCGATGATTCAAGATGAAGATCCGTCTAAGATTCCACTGCCGCCGACGCCCCAACGACTCGTTCGTACCCCTCCGACCAAGCGTGGAGCTGAGCGTGGTGCCTTTGGCACTACCGAAGCTTCACCGTACTTTCAAGACTCGCACATGGTTACGCCACGTTCGGAGAGCCGTATGCAACGTATTTACGCAAGTAACGAGGGTTCGTTCGGTCGCCGAGGCGGTGCGCGAGCTCCCAAAGGTGGTGCCGGACGTCGTCAAGTCGACAGCGATGGTTCGTCCAGTGACGATGACATTTTGGTGCGTACATTCGACGAGGAAGATCCTCAACTCGAGTTGATGCATCATATGAATGAGCTAGCGACGCTGAACGACGTAGACCCGACACCGAGGATTGAAATGGCTTCCCACCGACCGCTGGATCGCATCACGCCGTTCTCAGGCTCTCGCAACAAGAGCGAGAACTGTATGCAGTGGCTCCGTGGGTTCGTCTATGAAATGACTGGAACCCACACAGATGCCGATAAATGGTGCATTCCATTTAAGCTAAGTCTCCGGGACGGAGCCATTCATTGGTTCCGTCAACTTCCGAAGAAGACGAAGCGCAAGTGGAAGCTGTTGAGCGATGCGTTCATCCGCTACTACTGCTCGCAGTTCACGCAGACGGCACTGTCGCGTTATTACTCCGCCAAGCGGGAACGTAATAAACACCTGTGCGACTACATAAACAGGCTGAATGGCTACGCTCGGACCGCCCGTCTACACTTTGAGAAGAGTGGTCGCGACGCGAGAGAACACGTACAGCAGTTCCTGGCAACATGCGACGATGACAAGCTAGCGGAGAGTCTCTACCACGCTCGAGTCGCCGACATTCACGAGCTCGAAGAGATCATCGAAGATGTTCTCAAGGGCAAGGAGAGAATGGCCAAGCGTGACAGTGAGTACCGATACTCCAAGAGTCGTGATACGCGACGCGACGATGGGTACGCCCGCAACAACCGGCGTGATGACCGTCGCCGCGATGACAACCGCAACAAACCAAGAGTGACACTCATTGAAGCCACGGTGGACGACCTACTAGCTGAATTAGAAGGTCGTGAAGCTGCTCAGGGAGGCACCGAGTATTCAAACGAAGATCCGAACGCTTACGACGATGTCCAAGATGAGTACAACGACTTTCAGCCTGATAATACGGACGGTGATTTCTCATTGGACGAAAACGACCGATACCTCGCCGCTGCTAACGAAAATGAGCGCCGTGCAGCTGCTGAAGGCACCTACGCACGTTCAGACAACCGTCAACCACGTGAAAACATGCCTGATCGCGATAATGGCTTCAATCAAGATCGCCGAGGTGGTGACCGTGGGTTCAATCAGGACCAACGCGGTCGACGTGACTTCAACCGCGACAACCGACGCCCACAGTACGGACCATGCGCGGTGTGCGGTGGCATGAGTCACTCCGCCCACTACTGTAACAAGCGATGCAAGTTCTGCAAACAACTCCACGATGCTGGACAATGCGAACTTTTCCGCAACTTCCAAGACCTTGCCAAATTCGTGCGCACTAAAGGCACGAAGGAGGAACTCCCGCCAGAGCTCAAGGCCGTCGTTCAAGAACGTCATTTAAACTAGGCAGCCCGCCAACTACAACTGGGTTGGTCCCTATCGGGCTGCCACAGTTAACCGAGCCTTCAATGGAAGCAGAGTGTATCTTTGCTTTCATGGGGCAGAGTGAATGGCCTGATAAATACGTAACAAGTGTGAACGCGACGGAAAATGAAAAGGAGAGGAGTAGAATCCTCGGTGGAGGTGTTGGAGAAATAATGGAGTGTGCTGATGCTGATGAGGGCACCAGCGAGGGTTCGCTCGGCTTGGTTTCGAGTGCAGCGCGAGACGAGCCCAAGGGTCACTCCAAGATTATGAAGTTGAACCCTGGCGAGAGACAGGGGTGGTGGTCGGCCAAGAAATTCGACCGACGGATCAGAATGAGAGCTCTGGTGCAAGGCGCTGTGAACGACCAGCGAACGAGGATCCTCCTCGACACAGGAGCGACCGTTAGTGTGATCACTGACGCCTTTGCCAAGAAGTTGCGACTCCGAGATGTACCTGATCACGGACGCCGCATTGACATTCAAGGAATCAACGAAGGCAAGGTGTCTACGACGCGACGAGCGTGCGTCAAGATTACGCTCGGATGGGAGATGGTGTACGAGTTTGAGATGTGGGTAATGGCGCATAGTGCGGGCGTCGACGTGGTACTCGGGACCGACTTTATGATCCCAGCTGGGATCCGGTTGGACCTGTTCCACGGCGCGGCGCAATTACCGCACGAAGTCCAAATCCCGCTGATAAAGACCAAGAACATGATCGACAGCGAAGAATACGGCTCCCATGTTAACGCCGGGCCACCCGAGCGGTTGGACATTCAAGCGCACGAGTGGCGAGAATATCGACTAGCGAAGCGTCAAGTCGGGCTGGAAGAACACGTACTGTGGGTTCGTCGAACGAACAAGCTAATCCCGTCAGTGACGAGGTTTCGACGTGGACGGCCTCAGAGCATTCGATTGACCAACGTGTCTGATCGAACTGTGTACCTGCCAGCACACGACTCGATCGCGATGTGGATTCCAGATGGGGATTTGCCACGAGGTGACGGCTATGTGCGCCTGGAGTCCAAGAAGTACCAAGACTGGCAAGTGTTGGCCTACGAAGGTTGTAGAGACCGCGAGCTCTTTCAGCGTGAATGCGAAATCTACGAACAATGGCTTGCAACTCAGCCTTCAGCAGTTGATCGACCATACTACCCAGAACCCGGTGGGGTGCTAGCACGACCTCTAGAAGACTCGCTAGTGGATTCTAGTGATCGTCTGACATGTGAAGAGCGCTAAGCACTGATCCCGGAAGAACGTGAACGAGTGGAAGCCTGTCTGGCGTCTGGGGTGACAGCCGGGGATTCGGCCGACGGTCAGCCTTCCGCCGAACCTTTGGACACGTGCACGACAACCCATGGCGGAAGCAATAACGCGAACGAAGCCTCGGTAGTGCGTACACACGAACTACTGAGACCGGTGAACGTGGTACATACGCCAACGAGTGTTAGTGTCCAGTCAGGGGTGACCACGGAAGCGACAAGCAACGGCACTGGATTGAATGGAGTCACCCGTTTTGACGAAGCTGTCCCGGCCTTGTGTGTCACCAAATCTGCGAACGAGCCACCGGTGGTTGATACAGAGGATACAGGCATCGCGCAGAAGGTGTTGAGCACGGCACCGAGTATTCATTGCAAGATTGGTGCGAATTCCGAAATGTCAAGACAGCGGCAGAACGAGAAGCGGAACAAAAGTCAACAACCCAATATGTCGGCGGCCCACGCATTCAATATTGCGAACGACGACTCGGCAGATGGCCCAGAGATGGGAAACCAGAATGGGAAGGAGATGGACCAAGTACCGACTGTTGAAATCAAAGCGGATGCCAATGTTGAGTCAAGGGAAGAATCCGTAGCGGCGTTGGACGGAACATACATCTCGGTTGCTCGAGTGTTAACAACCGAGGGAAATGAAGCAACGGAGGATACGAGAAAAGATTTCTACGAACACAAAGCTAACAACATTGGCTTGGACGACTACGCGAAGGAGCTGGCATTCCTGCCGGACCTGACCGAAGAGATCAACACGACAATTCACTACACTGCGCCTAATGTTGCTGATCCTGAGCTGTCGACTGAACGCCGAGAACGTCTAGTCGCGACGCTAAAGAACCACGAGCACATCCTGATTGCTAGTGGTAACGCACTGCCGCCGCAGCTACGGAGCGGTATGCGATATAGACACACAGGAGCACACCCCGATTAAACAGCGTGCCCGACGCGTGCCGATGCGATTTCTCGGCAAGCTGTACGAAGGATTGCGCGCTTTATTGCGTGCAGGACTGATCGTCTTGTCAGACAGTCCATGCCCATCGCCGATCGTGATTGTGATAAAAAGAACGGGCTGGACATCCTGTCTGCAAGATTACAAGATGGTGAAAGCTATCTCCACGATCATGG
>NW_003303300.1:78714-83377 GCF_000142945.1 Phytophthora infestans T30-4 | reverse complement strand
GGTGGATGTACCTGTCACAACCAACAGGTATAACACCTACTCTTACGTACACGCTGTCAAAGATACTTACGCCCCTCACACTGATCCCCCACTTCCGTACGAATCACACAAGACCGAAGCTCCTGTGTACGTTGTCGAGACGACGGAAGCGCCTTGCACAACTGAACCTCCGATCGTGGTGGACCCTCTTCCGTACCCCCCAAGTGGTGACGTCGAGGTGACGGTTGCTCCTTGCACTGCATCACAAGAGCCCGAGACCCCTGTTGTGATTGTGGACCCTCCTGAGGCTTTCGACGATGCAACCGTGGTTGAACAGCCAGAAGAAACCCCTGTGGTCGTTGTAGACCCTCCTGAGGTTACTCCTACACCGGTGTACAAGAAGTACGGCACCCCAAGTGCGCACATCCCAGCGACTGGCAAACGCCCCTACGACGAGGACTGTGACCATGCTGGCTAAGGATTGCCGTGGACCTTTTTGCTTTGTATTTGCATTTACTCTACTGTAGTTAACCACGTACAAATGAATGGTGAATCTCGAATCCATAGAAACGAAAGCTGCGTTTTTCTCAGCTTTATTGATTGCAGATGCACTGAAGGTACTTTTACAATTGTCAGCCCTCTGTGGTGGTAGTCGATAAGAAGAAGCGGCTGAATTGGCGATCTGTGGTGAGAACAACACTTTTTTAAATAAATACTTCGAAGTACGTTACTTACTCTTTCATACTCATACAAGTACTTGAGTAAACGTTAGAGAGTATCCTATCTTCACCGGATGGGGTCGAAACACCAGCCTTGATAATCTTAGGAGACACTAACCATGCGGCATTAGCTTTTAAGTAACTTCGAAAGTAAGTACTCCGGAGTATCTGTTTCGACACGTGGCAACTATTTTGTGGACGTCTTCATGCAAAACCTCTCTACGCCCTTGAAAACTAGGCAAACGAACGCGAAAGACGAGCTACATATGGCGATACGAGAGCCTCACCTCCACAACACGCAAGGTGCTCTCGCACCCCAAGCGCCTCCACACCAAAGTCATTATTCAATTTTGCACCAACCACCGAAACTCAACCATGATGACCACTTTAAAGACCTCGTCCGCAACTTTACTTCTCGTCGCCACGGCTTTTATCGGCATCTCTGGAGCTGCAAACCTGCGTCAGATGCAGCGAAACTTGGGAGCTACGTACTCGCAGTCGAGTGACTTCCACGCTGAAATGCTTGCACGCGTTAATAAGGAACGTGCAGCTGAAGGTCTCCCACCCGTCTGCGGTAACAAGAAGCTGCTGTCGTCCTCCCAGCGTCACAGCGACGATATGGCCCAGAACAACTACATGGCTCACGACGGAACGGATGGCTCCACAATGTCCCAACGTATCACCGATGCGGGATACAAGTGGAGCGCCGTCGGTGAGAACGTTGCTGCCGGGCAGGAAGATGTCCAGGCCGTCATGGACGCATGGATGCACTCACCTGAGCACCGTGAGAACATCATGGGCGAGTACACGATGCTTGGTGTTTCGTACGCCTACAACGACAACAGCGAGTACCGTCACTACTGGACCCAGGACTTCGGCAAAGGAGACACCGAATCCTGCGATTCAGACTCGGAAAACCAGGAGCAGGGCCTCAGTCAAGAGCAAGAGCAAAACCCCGACCAGCAGCAGGTTGCCCAGAATGAGGACAATGTTCAGGGGGAGGCGGACAACGGCACACCGGTTCCCAAGACTTCCGTTTACGTGACCGAGGCTCCAAAAGAGGAATCTCCTTGCCCTGAGGAGCAGCCTGGTAAGGTCCAAGGTGCGACCGGCACGAAGACTGATGTACCCGTGTAGGACACTATTAATACTCCAGCGCCGGAGCGGACTGCTGAGGAACCGGAGACTCCCGGTAAGGTCAACGCGGCGAACGACTGTGATGCGAAGTTCTAAGAAGAGTAGATTCTAGTGTACGAAATAGATGCGAACACTTTTTTTGCGGAACGTATCTCGTTATGCCATTATACGATGGTTGGCGTCTAAACATTTACGTAAAGAGTGCAAGCTATTAGCTTACATCAGTCGAGAGGCGTCGCAGGATTCGACGTCGCTAGTGGCAAACTCCTGCGCCCAGTAGTGCGTGTACATTCCGTCCGGGTTGAAGGTGTAGCCTGCACCAAAGTGAGTGTAGTCGCCCAGGATGTTCATGCGGTGGCCGGTCGAGTTCATCCACGTGCCCACGACTGCGTCGGCATCCGCTTGACCACCCGCGACGTTTTCAGCGATCGATTTCCACTTGTAACCAGCTTCCGAGATGCGGCTTGGAACCGTGGATCCGTCCGATCCGACGTGGTGGAGGAAGTCGTTCGCTGCCATATCTTCCGACTGTCGTTGAGCGGCCTTCTGCAGCTTGGAACTTGCGCAAAGTGATGACAATCCGTTTGCGGCACGTTCCTTGTTGACGCGGCCCAACAGCGCACTGTAGACATCCGTTACTAGCGAGGATTTTTGCAGAGCTGGCGGGACATTCCGAAGTCTGACGTTGCCAGGCTTAAAAGAAGAGGTGGCGATAGCTACCACGACGATGACGAAGGCAAGCGAAGATTGGGCAGCACTCAGCATTTGCAGCAACACGGGATGCGCGTACGTCGGACTCGGTGAAATGAAGAATGTGTAGCTTCAGGCACTGCGGGCGCTAGGGAACAAACACGAACTGGGTGGGGCACACACGGTCGTACGCTAACGACCATTTGAAACGACGCTTTTCATTACGATGGGATCAAAAGCCGCTCAAAGGGCGTTTTCGACGTACTGAAGCGGTTATTAATACGCCTGTCGATCGCGTTCTGAGCTCTCAATATCTGCGCTCTACGTTTTCAATCTTTAAAATTCTGATGAAACCTTTTAGATACCATCGTTAGGTTTTGCCCTTACCTGGCAAGTAATCGAAATCTTTCCCGTTGCAACCGTCCATTGTTTGGGGTCGTGGCGAGGATGAGTTGGAGGGAATTCTGAAAGGGACGTTGGTGGGGTTATTGCCGCACGCGACGCTTCCACAGGCGTCGTCTCGCTCCACTGAAGTTCAGTGGCCAGCGATCAGATCGTTTCAGTACTCCATGAACCATGGGTTTGGTGATACCCTTCCTTTGTTTCTCGCTGGCGCGCCGTTTCATCGCAACTTTAACATGGAGGAGCAAAAACATGTTTCTTGGCTAAGTGCTATTGGTTATTGGCGAACGGTGCAGGACGCGAAATAAGTACCCATGGGTTACCAATTGAAAGCAGTTCGCTGGAATTCATCCTACAACTAGCCATATATTTTCAGGCTTGTTGACGCTGCAACGCAGCTATCTTGGAAGTTAGCGCTGCACTCCAGCCCACTTATCCATGATGTACTCGCCAAAGCACCCGTCAATTTTGCGCACCGTTCCGTCGAGCAAGTTATTGAAGTTGTTGAACGGCTTGCTATCTCTCGCACTTCTCGCATCACCTCCGATCCGCAGCTCGTTCACGTCGTCGACTGACGGAATAACAGCATCAAAGTCGGGGTAGTAGAAGAACACAAGCGAGTAGCGTTCGCGCTTGTCAGCCACGACTCGATGCACAGGTGATAGGCATTTCCCACCGGTCACGAGTGACAGGTAGTCTCCAGCATTGGCTACAAGCGTACCGGGGATGTAGGGCACGTCCACCCACTTCTCGTCATGGAAGACTTGTAAGCCACCGACAGGGTCTTGCATAATGAGCGTAAGATATCCCCAGTCCGTGTGTGGACTCGAGCCGATAAACTCGTGGAAATTCGCTGGTAGAGCGCCCTTCCCTCCAGTCAAGCCTGCGTACCGTTCGTACGGGAAATAGTGGAACATGCGCATGAGGGAGATGGTCTCGCCTTGATGGCAATAGTTGTCCAAGAAATCTGCAGACCCGTACAGACTTTGCGACAGATTCCGTGCCACGGCACGCGACGCCGCCGTCATCTTCTTGAAGAACTCGTTGAGTACTTCACGGTTGCTGACGGGCCAGTCGTCGGCTTTGGGCCAGACATTGGGACCCTGCAGTCCGTTAGCGAACGCCTCCTTCTTGCTCTCGGGCCACTCGTAGCCGTACGAGAAAGCTTCCTTGACCTCCACACGCTCGGTACTGCCGCTCTCCTTGCCCACGCCAATGTATCCGCGCGTAAATCCCTTGCCGTTCTGTACCACTGGGATCGCAGCTTTGGTCTCGTCGGGTAGAGCGCAGAACGACTCGGCGCTTTGCATCATCTGCTGGGACAGCACGTCGGAGATGCCGTGACCCATGAGGTAGCAGCAGCCGAAGCGCGCAAAGGCGTCGGCCAGCTTCTGACCTTGTTGCGGGTCGTCCAACGAGATGATGGGGATGTCAGAGCTCATAACGACCAAGAGATGTGAGCCTCACGTGACCGAACGTTGAATGATCAGTAGGCCCAGGGGTTCCGAAAATGCTATTTATATTTTGCTGGAGGATTCAGCAATACAAATAATTTTACCTATCTCTCCCCTGCAATAATTGAACATATTGCAAGAAATATATAGGAGTTTGTTTGGAGAATAAGTATTGGGAGATTATTGCGCTCCCCGAACGACCTTGCGCACAGTGGCTGCGCTCCAGTACGTGCGGCTCACCTTTAAAAAGAGGATACTCTCGAGATGCAGTGGAGTCATGGC
>NW_003303300.1:40760-48554 GCF_000142945.1 Phytophthora infestans T30-4 | reverse complement strand
CCTAGTACTTGGGCTAAGGTTGCGGCCTCTGCTCGAGAGCACGTAGTCGTGAAAGACGTCGAAATGGAAGAAGCCTGACAAGCATGATCGCAGCTATTCCGGACGGTTTTGTTGTGCTAGTGCACGTTGCATATTTGTATACTGGATAGTATCGAATCTGGTATGAGGTGGGAGTACGAGACATCAATAGCTGGAGCACAAAGCAGTAGTAACAGATTAGTTAGTTGATGTCAGTCTCATTCCAGTTAGATACTAATGAATAGGAGGAGCGCAAGATGTGAGTGGTTGTGACTATGAGGGAGAAAAATAGATCCGAGAAAGACTCTGAGGAGCTTCTCAAGAAAGGATCGTGACCATCATTGGTCCTCCCTTGCTTACTGTTGTAAGCCGGAGTAGTCACTGAGAACTGAAAGGGGGTTTTGCCTGCGGGCCTTCCCCGATGAAACACAACTAGCCTCGACTCCATCACTTTTAAATTCTCACTCTGAACAACAAGTCCTTCATCCTAACTACACGACACGCCCGACACCAAAGACAAGACAACTCTTAAGTGCGGACGAGACCATCACTCTCGTACCAATGCAAAGAAAGCTACGAAAAAATCTACCAAAACTATCTAATTGGCAGCACACTCTCGATCCTGGATTTTGGGACGCGAACAATTCCATATAAGCTGGTAGCACTTGGAATTCATTAATATCATCACTCTCCATGCTCTTCAATGCGTCACTAATTACACGATGTAGCACGGAATGTTTCCTAGATACGTCCACACCTTCCACCTGCTTCAAATTATTAATAATTCGCGCTTTGGGCGTATTGTGACCCTCAACCGCCAGCACGGAAAGCAGGCATGCGGACAATTTGATCTTCAGTCGGGTTGGCGGTACTGGGGCAGCACTGCATGTGGGTCAAATCCATCTTCGAAATATACCAGCTATTGTCCGGGACGTGGCTCAGCGAAGTCTTAGGTCTCTTACGGGTACTCTTAGGGTCCTTCCTAATGTGTTTGCGTGCGAGCGATACAAACCACTTACATTCTAGTGCCGTGCACGCCCATCGCCTGTAGTTGCCGTTGTTTTTCGCGAGGCGTACACTCTTGTTGGAATTAGATGCAAAAGCAGATACAAATTTCCCACCCACATCTGCAGACGGAAAAATGGCATGTAGAACAACCTCCGAATACACATAATCACCGACTAAGTCAATTGGCATGCCGGCAGCTTGTTGTCAGGGAACGTCTTTGCTCGACTGCTTTTTTGCCCGAGTAGAACCTTCGCTGCACCCTAAAAATAACAGTAAACCCTATGGAAATCTAGCCAATCAGCGTGAAGGAACTTCGTTGGGCCGTCTGGGCTTCTTCGTTGAAGAGTCCAAAGGTATATATCCGCGGTGGTGTTGCTGCCACCTGCTTCGTTCGAGGTTCTTCTAGCCGAGCGTTCCAAGAACTACACGGTTAAGTAATCAGCGCGGCCGCCCCCCTAAATTACGCTTTCTACAAGCCCAAGCATGTACAGCGTTTCAGGCGTACACAATCGAGCAGCGCGCCTACTTGTGCAGTGGAAGAAGCGATATCAATACATAAATGTATAAGTAGTTTTAAGGATGGCTCTTAATAATTTGCGCGCTAATTGAGTCACTTTTTCTGGGAGATGCTTATTTTGTGTGAATCACCGAAGGTTCACCTGCCAGTTCGGAATTTGTAGCGTAAAACTCAAGCCGTTCAACATGCGTTTTTCCTCTGTGTGCGGTATTATACTCGTCATGGTCGTTACAATTTCTGTAAGCGGTGCCATCGATACTGGCGATAACGCCAAGGAGACGCCGACCACCCGCTTCTCACTGAATGAGGAGCGATCGCGCGTTGGAGGGCCATCATATTCTGCTGAAGGAACCTCCCGTGACGCATGGCCGAATTTCAAAGCATGGCTCAAGAAAACATTCTTCTTCTGGAGGAAGCAAGAATCAAGTCGACTTCGCAACTGAGTTCTGAGCAGCGAACACTGGATTTGTATCACTCCGTGGGCAATCACACCAGGCCTCGGACAATACAATACGAAATTGTACTGCAAGACATCGAGTCCCATAATAATAACGGGAATATGATGAAGTACAATAATAATAACGGGGCCAATATAAGTATATTGTGGCCTCTAACGACCAAGTCTTCCTACTCATTGGCGACGAGCGAAGTCGCGTTCCACATGTCGCGGTTCACGCGAAGAAATGCTAACATCTCAAAGTTTGCAGAAAGCATGCATGACCGCTGAGGCGTCAGAATGAGCTTGCACTGCGAAAACAGTCTTTCAACTGTGTTCGAGGTGGGCGGCACCACCTTTGCCAGCTCATGAAAGCTCACACCCGCAGCACCAGCCGCTCGCATCTGCTTCCCCCCTCGTAGAATTGCGCTGGCGTAATCGCTCGTCGAGCGCTCCTTCCTCTTACCAGTTGCAGCATCTGGCTCCACCACCAATCGCTGGACTGCGCGCGACTCAGACGCAGTGAGCTTCGCATTGTTGCAAATCTTGACCAAAGCTGCCTCAAAGGCCGGCGCATGGACGATCTTCGCCGCCGGACGCAGATGGCTCGCCATAACTGGGTAGTCGTCAACAACCTGGTCAAACAAAACACGCACGTCCGCCATGCTGGTGTCCTCGCGCTGGAGTGTCTTGCAGACACTATCGAGTTTCTTGAGGTGCTCTAGCAGGCCGAGAAGCTTCTTGTGGGCCGCACCTTTTGGGATGAACTCGTCAACAGCATCAACCTGCCGAAAAGAATCTCGAATTTTCTTATAGCGGTCCACCATTGCGAATGTCGAAGACCAACGGGTAACATTCCGTTTGACAGGTTTCAGGTCCGTGAATTTTGATAGTTCCGCAGCATTGTTCACGTGTCGTAGCTGCACCATCAGACTGTTAACTGCAGCGAGCTCCGGCTCATAAGCAGCTAAGTAGCGATTCACCGCAAGGTTGTACCGGTGACTTGCATAGCCAACCAGTGGCAACTCCAAGAACGTAGCGATCCGCTGATTGGTCGCGCAATTGTCGGCTACCAGAAAAGCCACCATAGAGATGTCCTTGTTATACAGCGCCAGCACGCGCTTGAACATCTCGATGTGCACTTCAGCATCTTGGCTGCCGTCCTCCAGCGGTGACAGCGACAGCAGTCGCTCACGGCGCTTGCCGTCTGCGTAGCAAACACCGTAGATACCGACGTAGTGCGTGGTACCGTGCGTCCATCCATCCCACATGACACCAAGCAGCTTGCCCAACTCGCTTTCGATCAGCACACCAACGCTCTCGGAGCACTTCTTCATGTCTTCCTTCAACGTCTTGGACGAAACGGGCTTCCAGGACGACATGGACCTTGTGAGGTGGTTGTCGACCTCGGAGACGGGCATGTGCCTCTCTACGACCCACTGAAGCCACTGATAGCGATGCTGAGTCGCCTCGGACACGAACTCAAAGTTGGACAGAGGGGCGTCCGTAGCCGCAGATGCGCTGTAGGTCTCGTTGAAGTCGGGGTGCGTCAGGTTGAGGTGGGACATCAGGTTCGAGTACCCGGTACCGGTTTGCTGCTTGCGGTAAGAGCCGCAAAGCTGACAGCGGAAGTCGCCTTGGCCCTTGTCTTCGTAAAAGAATGCGCAGATATCACGGTTCGGAGCCATCGTGGTCAAATGAAAAGTGAGGGAGTGCTCTGAGGCTTCGGCTTGTGCTCGTGTCTGTGCCTGCCAGCCAACCACTTGAACGATTGGCGCGAAGAGCTAGTTGCCTCTAACATATTGGTATAAACCGGTATTGTACTGATATTATTGGATCAATATCATATTATATTGACTTTGGACAGATCCAATAATAATAATTGTAGCCGGATAATACAGTAATTACGGGATTGATGTTATTTTTTTCCACCCCTGAATCACACCCATGAATCGCTCATGCTTTCATGGATGTAATTTGCTTATGCGCTACACGAACTTTGTGGAACGATATAATGTCTGTGATGCCCTGCAGGATACTTCGTATCCCTCTCGGTAAAGTATCTTTCATAGAATAAACGCTCTAACTATTCTTCAGTCCCGAGACTAGAAACGTGTTCCAATCTTCGATGGTGCTTACATCTCGATAAATATCACTGCGATGTAGCAGTAAACGCTTCTGTATCTCCTCGTGATCGGTCGCAATATTTACTGCTAGCTGAACGTATTCGTCAAGCGAATTCGCAATACAATCAGAAGCGTTCATATAGCGTAAGAATCCAGCGGCGAGATGGACGACGCTTTGAGCAGCAGGCAGCGTTACCACAGGGCTACGTCCACAATATCCCCGTTTACTAAATGAGTCTACTATATACCAGCTCAAAACAATTAAGCGCTCCATCTTACATGCCCAAATGTAGCGCGTCCAGTGTCGTAACTCCGCCTCCGAATGGGAACGGGTCCAACACAACGTCGGCGAGCGTCAACAAAGCCTGAAACTCAGCAAAAGGAAGCGTCGGTAAGAACAGAACGCGTCGAGTGTTCTGTATTCGAAAAAAAAAGTTAGTCTTTTTCAGTGAATAAAACAAATAATATACCACTGTACCGGTCCAAAACGCAGTCGAAATCTCCGTCGAAGCTTCTCCATCCAGACCAATTGTGTGTCGGACGCTAACAACACGATGATTGCCTTGTCATCACGACTCAGGGTCCCAGCCAAAGCGTCATCAAAAGCAGGGTGAAGCTTCATCAACGTCTGCATATAAAGGAGAATTATAACATGACTTTGTAAGGAACCTGACACATTCGTTCTCACCTGAGGACACACGTAGAGTCTACGGTTTGTTGGTAGAAATAGTCGAGACCGGGTGATCTCCCTGGATTCTGCAGCTAGCGTCTTGGGCTCAGTGAAGATCGTGCTGAGGCCACGAAATAACACGACCTGCTCCGAAAATGAAGACCGACGGAAGCCAGATAACTTTCGTGGCGTCGACTCCGTTGGTTCATCGAATTGCTCAGAGACAAAGTGCTCGGACGAGAGGAAATAGTCGATTTGTGGGTTGCCGGTAGTGATCGGATGGCCCCAGAAAGCACACTGGACGGGAGCCACTCGATGATGAGATAGCAAAACTGTCCACTCGTCCATGCCCAGTTCAGGGAAAATCACAATATCAAGGTGCGCTTGTCGAAGTATTTGCACTGCAGTGTCTTGGTTCTCGGGTAGCTCGACGAACTCATCAGCTGTGTGCTTGAATAGTTCTGTGATTTCGTCAGCATCGCGCAGGAAGTGCACGCAGTGGTAAATGACAACATGGAACTTGGCTCGATCCAGATTTTGAACGACGCCTAGCAGTAATTTCCCGACCGAATGAGCTCGAAGCCAAGAAGAGATAAACGCAACTCGTCGACGCCTGTGAGCATCATCCGACCAGATTTCTCCCGGATTTTGCGGCTCAAAGGAGGAAGAGAGGCTCGGGTAAACTAAGGATCGAAGACGGTGTATTGCCCGTTGGATAGGAAGAACATCGATGCCCTGTACACGAGACACAAGACATCAAATTTCTGTACACCTTATATTTGCTGTAGCCATCGGATCGTACCTGGTAGCCGATGAACATGGTGGGAGGCGTGATGGTGTACTGAAGATACGCTGCTTGTTCGGGACATAGCGCCCTATTTGGCTTCCCTAATTTCAGCGCTCCATCCGACTCATCAGCATTTCCCAGTGGCAAGACTGCAAGTTCCTTCAAATTCTGCTTTTTCAAAAGTGCTTCAGTGAAAATGTGCAGTTTCTTCTTCAGTTCCGCGATGAACAAGTCCATATCGTTCTGGGAAGAGAAGACAATTGGCACAGCTAAAAGCTGACGAAGCTACATGGTCACGTAGATCAGCCTCAATATCTCATGATTGTATGGATACAAGTCCGGATTAGCTCGTACCTCAAGTGTAGTTCTATCACCTGGACACAGTCGTGCGGCATTTTCAAAGAAGCGAAGTGATTCTTTGAACGGACCCAACTCGTCCAGGAAGACGCCCATCATTACAAGTGAATGAAAAAGGTCTTCCGTGAACTCACTACTGAACTGTCGAGGCAGAGATCCTGTGTGATCGGTGGTCTGTTCCTTTAGATGGCAGCACGTCAGCGCCAAGTTCGTGTCGTTTAGCAGTCCCGCAGCAAGTCGCAAACACTCTTCATCATGACTAGATCGCGTCAATTTCGCCAGTCGATTGAACGCTTCTTGGGCCACTTTTAGACTCGGTATACCAACTTTCAACTCGGAGGTTTTACATCCCGAAGCTCCCTTTACGCTCGCTATCACGTTTCCTTGTAGGAATTTTAAAAATAACAGTAAGCACTGTACCGACGTGTCAATATGACTGTCGGATAATAGTAGTATTTTTTCGAGCAGAGAAATACTATGCGAATAGTACCCCGATTCCGTCAGCTTTAAGGCTGCTGTGTGCAGTAGTAAGCGATCGCTTCGACTAACAGTCTTGGGTTCATTAGTCCACACCTGAATTTGCAGAGCTGCAGCGGCTACGGAAGCATGGAGAGCGGCTTCACTCGCAAAACGCCACTTAGAAAGTTGTTTCGCGCTGAACGAAAAGAAATCCACTAGTTCTTTCGCTTCAGCGGCGCTGTGAGCTGTACCACGAATTTGATACATCACTGTTGACATCGTAGACAAAAGATCATCCAGTGTCCCCACAATGGGCTCAAGTAGCTCCATAACGTCGTTAAACTCTTCGTAAACAACCACAGGCGCATTGATATCTACCAAAAATTGGAGTCTTGAGCGTGCTTGGTCAACCAAACCCATAGCTGCCACTTTTAGTCCAATCTCGGACATTTCCTTTACCATTTCAATCAGTTTCTCTCCTTCGCTCTTCGTTGTCGACACTGCTGCAGTTGTGGTATGTTCATATTCAAGGCTGCTGAGGGGGATGAGCGTGTCCTCTGAGCTCACAAGTATCATCATAGCAGCACCCACAGCAGCCACATTCTCTAGTTTCTTCTGGAATGAGCACTCACCGCGGCGAACAATCACTGCAGTGCTCTCGACTTTCGAGTATTTTCTGTTGGATATGTCGAGCAATGGCGAGCACCCCAGCGAATTATCGTTAGGCGCTAGGATCATCGTCATTCTCTTGGTCTCGTCTGGTAGATAGGCCCCAAACGCAGCCAATTGGCAACGGAATGGAAAAAATGCTGCCTCTGTAGTGTCAGGGGCTGCAAGTATCTGTGCGACGCATTCACCTACAAGAATTCAATACCAACCACTGTAGTGACGCAAAAGGGTCTACTTACCTACTGGCAGTGTTGGCTGCTTGCTCGCCGCAATAACGACATCAAGCACGCTTACACTTAATACACAGCAGAGTATCAGCATAGTCCAGCGCATGGTTTGGTCTCCTTGATGCTTGTCAGGTGAGGAGTGCGCCGTCTCTTCAAAGATCGCGTATCTTCATATATTTCTAGTACTGTAGTTTTTTAGAAATTAGTTTTCCGTGAAAATAGGAACGGATGTCTGTAATTATTTTAATAAAATAAATAAGCCCTATATAACCTCGATTTATAAGACGCACCTTTTTTGCAAGGCACAACAGTACTTCTATTAGTACTACTCAATGTATTAAAAATAAGTTCAGACGAAGTAATGCACTGAAATATCAGGGAGCGAAAACGTCGAGAAAAGCCCTAATTCCAGAGACGCTGAATCATCTAAAAGTTATTAATCTCGTGATGAATTACTACATGAACTCTAGATGAAAGGCTCAGACTACAAGTTTGTGCTTCCTATTTGTATCTACGCATG
>NW_003303300.1:0-2898 GCF_000142945.1 Phytophthora infestans T30-4 | reverse complement strand
CACGCAAATAAAGATATTCAAGCGAGTCAGGAATCTCAAGGACATCGTAGAAATGTGTGTCTGGACACGTACAGGTGGATGACAGAAATCGGCATCCCAGCGTTACCAGCAGAAAATCATGCCTTCGCCAAGGAGATAGCCGCAGAGGTTAAGGCTACTTACCCCTACAAGCAAATCCAGGGCCTTCCGGCTGTCGCTGATTTCCAGTACGCAATGCTCTATCGTGCTACACCACCAGCATGGCTTTCAGATGCCTCCATACGTGCGCTGTGTCTGCGTCTATGCCAAGATTACCGAGAGTGTCGCTTCGCCGGCTTTCAAGACGCATCAGTCAAAACGAAACGTACGAGAACTACAGAGAAGACTGTTTTGAGCGACGCAGTCCGCAAGTGCGTGCTGAATCAAGTCAAGGAAGAAGGCGTGGAGTCGGTATTTGTTCCCGTGAACTATGGTAACTTGCATTGGTGCTGTGTGGTAGTCAAAGTGAGCGCGAAGAGGATCTTCTACTACGACCCGATGAACCAAGCGGCGTATATGAACGCGACAAGGGATGTTGCCGCTGGACTGAAGATCACAGGCCTGAATGACTTTGGTGTAATTCCACAGAACAACCCGATCCAATTTGACGGCTTCAGCTGCGGCGTCTTCGTTTGTTGGATGTTTATCCGGCACATTGCCGCCTTACCTTCTCGAGATATGAGTGACGCTTCGCTTCCAAGGCGTCGTTTGGAATTGTTTTGCTACCTGCTTACTGGTCGACTACTTCTAGCGGAGACTACACCGAGTACTTTGACGGAGGAAAACGCTCCTACACCGCAGACAGATGACACAAATTTGGACGACGACGAGGTGCCTCCAACCCAAGTTGCAGACAAGTAAGTGCTAGGAGGTAGCTTGCATCTTAACGTCGAATACATGTAATTCTGCATTAAGATTCGTGCAGACACAGATCAAGTCTTTGATCCGAGATTTTTTTCATGGAATAAAACAAGACTAATCCTGTACAATGAGGAAAATATTGAAGTACAAAACTTCGATCCATGATTAAATAATGGTCGAGACAGGATTAATCCTGCAAAGCGGATAGCCACACGTTTCAAATCTTACGCGTCCTCGACGAATCTTCTCTTAAATTAACCATATGGCTACTCATTTAAGATGAGTTTTCACATGCAGGATTAATTCTGTCCGCGATCATGTCTGTTTCCAAATATATAATCCTGGCCTCCAACAGCCGCCTATTATTAGAAGGCGGAACGATTGGAAAAGTCATACGAGTGATAGAAATACTCATAATTTTAAAATTTTGTGACTATTTTATAGTAGTTTCGAGTACATTTTCTCAGTAAATTGACAATGAGAGACTTCCAAAAATGTCCTATACACTGTACCAAACACAAAAAATGTTTAATACCCCATTTGGTACGAATATAGGTTCGACTCGGTCCTGCGATGGCCACCAAAAAACATTAGTTCTGCACGATTCGCTGACAGGAAAGGCGTAATCCGTTGCACAGCAGCCACTAACCATTGTTAGTTTGGGGTCAGCCAATAGACGTTGAAGTTGGCGGCTCATTTCTCCATCATTCCAGGATCCTGGAAAATTATGTTTACCCCATATCAATGTACCATCGAGGCCATAGCACAAAACGCCAGTCACTTTAACACTGTGTAGCCAGCCTAGACAACAAAACAGAAGTTATAAAATATATAATATAGCAGAAAATCACTTTTTCTGACCATTATAGTATGCGTTCTGCAAATCGCTATTAGTCGGAGCCTGTACTGCATAATTTTTCCCGTCAGCAACGCAGAAGCACCCCTTAATAAGACCTTCTTTCCGTGAAACTTTATCCGACCAGTCACACTGTAAGCCAAACGATGGCCACCTCACCGCGGCTTCTGGTATCTCTTTGAGCGCTGCCATTAGTGAAATTTCAGCCTCTTTTAGTGTTCTGCTCATCGTGGAAGGAGGAACGCCGAAAAGCTCGCACAACGTTTTGAGTTCCACGGCAGCAGTATACAGATGAAGCACGCAGGCAAGAACATTATTCTTTGAAACAAACCGACGTGGCCGACCACGTCGAGAGGGTCCCGATCGCACGATGTAGTGCCGGCTAAATGCCTGTAGCAACAAGTCATATGTGTCTGGGTCAAACGACACCGTGTTAATTAACGACTTCTCGAACCGCGACCTGTACATATATGTCCATGCACAGCACACGTTTGACATCAACGATGCGGTCGTTAGGTAGCTGCGTACACGGACCAGCATACGAAAGTGCAGCAAACAGGCTAATTGCTTCCGTAGAGCTTGACGCTGCAGTGACTGGTGCTGCTCGTCGACGGATATGAGCGTAATTAGCTTGACTGCGAGACGGCGGCAGCGCATGTTGCAAGTTCTTCCACGTGGGTTTTTACGAAGACGATTCAGTATTATATTTTTGAGTGACGACACCAAAATGAAAATTATCACGCCTCTCAAGGATGACGATCTTGAGCGTGCCAGTCCTGAGTGCAGAGCAGGATTGCTTGCAATGAGTGCATGCATTACATCGATAGGGCAAGCGGCTGAATGGGGCATGGGCTGTGCATCTAAGTGCTACCGACGTTTGCTTTTGCCACTTCCATATAATCCAGACAATCGCGCCAGACTTCTATGGAATATCTATCACCTTTACAATTTACGCGTGCGGACCACTGGTATTAGCCAGATTCGAAGTGTGTTTGAAAGATAAAAGTATTAAGAAAAATATCTGTTCCAGGTGCATAGTATCATTTGGATAAAATGGTCTTTTTATGTTTTTCAGTGCGTCCATTAGGATTTAGTTTTGAGGCTTGAATTGTATATCGATTTACTAACAGGCATGTCATGTATTCCTCCCTAATCAGCCGTCC
>NW_003303299.1:19668-23037 GCF_000142945.1 Phytophthora infestans T30-4 | reverse complement strand
ATTTTCTTAGCCCGTACTTTCGAGCATGATGAGGTATTCTATGTATTTAGTGCCGTAGTGGCTTCGTAAGCTCCCGTCATATAGTGATGCTTGTTTCCAGATCATGATGCGTGCACTACCATATTTCACGCTACGTAAACACTCGTGGTTTGCATCGCTAAGCTCTATCTTCGTGCTTCGTGTGCTCTCTATCCCATGTCTACATAGGGTGGGTCGATGTTCCTTCGGGCTTCGTGCTCTTGCTTAGTCACGTGCATCCGCGCTACCTTAAACGCAATAGCTGTTCCCATTTTTTTATGTACGCTACATATATTGTTGGAAAGTTTGCAGAATATCTGAAGGTCGCACACTACGCGCGCAAATACAAAGGAAGATGACACTTTTTCCCGGAGGCAGTGTGGTGTGCAGGGGTGTAAGCCACAATAGTCATATTTTAAAGCTTTCACATTATTATTAATAGTAATACAATTGCTATTTATTATTAAACGCTGATATAATTATTTGTGTACTACTACTACAAATGACTGCAAGCAAAAATATGAAATGGCTTGATAATAGTAATATGAAAAATAATATTGTAAGTTAAATTAGTACAGCAGTACTACGAAGCCTAAAACATCATTATATATCCAATAAGTACTAAAGTTCGATTGAGGCCGAAATATAAGTCACCAAAGCCTAAACTTTTTTCAGCAGCTCCTACGACGATATAGTACGTGTGTGCTCATCGGCGCCTTCTACTAATGCTAACTAATGCACACACAGGCAGCGCCCTTTGCGTGGCCTTGCGAACCGCAGCTGAAAATGAGAGCAAAATGAAAGTTCGTTAAGTACGATGTGTAGTCCACATACAGTAAGTACAGCACATAATGTCTGTTTTAGCCAATGAAGGCCGCCTTCGCTGCGCTCGGCAGCTTTTTAGCGAATCGACGCCGCCTTCGCTGCGCTCGGCAGCCAGTAGAACGCCCTCATTAGCGTGAGTTTTATTAGCCCTACCCTCGGACGGACTTACGGACAGACAACACACTCCACTAGAGGGGTAAGACTAGCCGTTCGCCGCCGCTACGCGGCGGAGTGGCATGGTTTGTTGGAGATGAGGTGGCCGCAATTTTTAGTACTTCGTGTGTTGTGTGCTTTCAGTCTTATCTTGTACCCCGAGGCTTCGGCCATCCCCGTGCGATGTTGTGTCGTGTACTTAAAACACCTGTCATTTCGTAGTCTCATGTGGCAGTGTACGGTATCGTTAATTCGTACGCGTCCGTTGCTCCGTACTACTGGTTGGCGTCTATGTTCCTCCGTGGATATTGCCCTTTTCCGTTAATGCGCTCTCTCTTTTGGGCTCATGCTTTTCAGTAGTACGACACCCTTTCGTGGCTGCTATTTTTCCGTGTTCCCAAGGTCTTGAGTGGGTTTACAGGTTTAGTGGTCCATATTCATTCATGGTCCATGGCGTCTCATCGACGGTACCCTCGCCGACGGGTGCTATTCCGTAGTTATATGGATCCGTCCCCCGTGTAACGTGCTCTCCTGGTGTGACTTCATCGACCGCGTTATCGCGCTATCATGCGAGCGCAGTATAATTCTGCTATCCTATGCTTTCGTGCTCGCGTAGTGCATCTGTGTTTCCCGTGTTATTATATTCATTCATGGTCCATGGCGTCTCATCGACGGTACCCTCGCCGACGGGTGCTATTCCGTAGTTATATGGATCCGTCCCCCACGTGTAACGTGCTCTCCTGGTGTGACTTCATCGACCGCGTTATCGCGCTATCATGCGAGCGCAGTATAATTCTGCTATCCTATGCTTTCGTGCTCGCGTAGTGCATCTGTGTTTCCCGTGTTATTATATTCAACAATGGCATACTGATCCACGTTGTGCAATCGTGATATCCAAAAGCGCTCCCCGGTGCTTCCGTGGCTGATCTGCCGCCCGTGCAATCGTGGAATCGCCTTTTGTGGCTCCGCGATTTGCCGTCTATAACTCCCTTTGCTGCGTGTTATCTCACGGTTTAGTGGCTGGACCACCGTCCGTGCAATCGTATTATCTCGCGGTATCGTGGTTGGTCTGTCGTCCGAGCTATTGTGAGCTACCGTAACACTGTGCTCCGTGGCTTGGCTCTACCCTGGTATCGTGCTCCAATGCTCGGTGATTTCCCGCTTATGCTCTCCTGTGGCTTTGTGTTAGGTTCATCGTCTGTGCTTCATGTTCTACCGTGGTGTTATGGAAGAATTGCTTTCCGTGCACCTTACCGTTTCCGTGGCCCGTGTTTTTCAGCATGTTGGGGTGTCATTACTTCAGTTACTTTCCGTGATCCATACGCTCCCATCATATTCTTGCCATTCCAAGTTTTCATGGTAGCGCGCTCGCCCGTGGTTCGTGCTTTTCAGAATGGCTAGCTGCCTTCATTAATTTAGTCCTTTTTCAACGTCCGTGGCCTTCTGTGCTTCGTGTTCTTCCCTCTACCCCATCGTGTACATAGTGTGCGCCGGTGTTCCTCTGTGTTTCGTGTTCTTGTTTATCCACTTGCCTCCGCGCTAATCCAATCGCAAACGCTGTTTTTATTTTGTTTGATGTATGCTACATATCGTGGTGAAAAGTGCGCACAATCTCTTAAGGTCGTACACTACGCGCGCGAATACAAAGGAATACGATCCTTTTTTATCGGCGGCGGAGTGGTGTACATGGTTATGTGGGGTGGGATGGTGGGAAGCCACTATATTCACATTTTGAATATTTAATATTAGTAATAAATTGTGCATCTTTATCTAACGCAAATATAATACCGGTACTTTGGTTTAAATTGATTCGTATTAGTAATAACATGCGTTTTTTTTCTTGCGCAACTAATTAATTTTTTGTAGTACTGCTATAAACGTCTGCAAGAAAATATAAAATTCTCAAAACATAGTATTACTCAAAAGTTTTGTAAGTTTTATTAATTAATAGTACTACGAAGCCTAAATATCATTATATATCCTATAAGTACTAAAGTTTCGATTGAGGCCTAAATATAAGTCACCAGGGCCTACAAAAAATTTCAACAGCTCCTACGACGATATTGTATGTGTGTGCACGTCGGCGCCTCCTATTAATGCTAATTAACGCGTGCACAGGCAGCGCCCTTCGCGTGGCCTTGCATACCGCAGCTGAAAATGAGAGCAAAATAAAATTTGAATTGTGCATTATAAGTACGATGTGTAGACCACATATAATATGTACACCACATATTGCAATTTTAGCGAATCGAGGCCGCCTTCGCTGCGCTCGGCAGCCAGTAGAATGCCCGCATTAGGGTTACATTAATTAACCCTAGCCCGTGACAGACAGACGGACGGACAGCACACTCCACTAGAGAGGTAAGATGTTAG
>NW_003303299.1:13704-16260 GCF_000142945.1 Phytophthora infestans T30-4 | reverse complement strand
AAATAAGCTAGAGCTGTAGAACAGTCGTTTTGCTAAGTAAAATAAAGATAAAATAAGTGATCATGTTTCCATCAGAAAAAGGCTGGGATCTGAAGGCGCAAAGGAGGACGAATCAAAATTCTGAATTTTGAAACCAGTCGTTTGGAGCTATCCTGCTGGATGTCATTTTTTGTGTTTCTTAGCGGAATAAAGCTGGTGAGACATTCCAGCTCTTTATTAACAATTACAGCTGGTTTTAGCTTAGATCGAACACGGCCCAAATACTTCGTAATATAAAAACGATGCCGCCTTCGGATATCGCTTACAGTAGTAATTGTCATCAGCACATATAAGTTCGTTTTGCTCAATCTAAACCTATCTATCTTAGCGGCTCAAGCGACAACGTTTATTAGCACAGCGTTGCTCTTACGGCCAGCTTCTATTGTAGATGTACTTCTGTTTGGCAGCTCAGTCGGTTACCTCACATTCAGAATATTCATAATATTTCTACAACAAAACACAGTTGTAGTTATTCTTTTAGTCATTGCTTCTTGCAGAAACTATTAAGAATATAGTACTACGTATATTTATAGTATGGCCTCGAAAACACGCATTCCTGCGTGTACGTTAAGCACCTTGTAGTTCTTTAGGGGCTATTTCTTTTGAGAATAAGAAGCACTCAAATATTAATAGCAACATCCCCTATTAAAATAGTACAAATTAAAACTTCGTAGTATTTAAACGATGCCGCCATCGGATAATGGATAGTCTTGTGCAAATCTCCATATGTGCTCTGTGAACCACATGAATTTACTGATGTAAGCTACATAATTCGGTTTTAACCAATTAGAGCCACCTTTGCTCCGCTCGACAGCCAATGATAAAGCTCAAAAACCTGAGCGTTTCGTGTGACGGACGGACAGACACCATGCTAGCCTTGATACTTTAGGACTAGCCGTTCGCCGCCTCTACGCGGCGGAGTGGCATGGTTTGTTGGAGATGTGGTGGCCACAATTTTAAGTGCTTCGTGGTGTCGCGTGTTTTGTGTCCGTCGTTCACCCAGTAGATCTTAGCTTCGTGTACTTCACGACTTACCTTTCCGAGTCTCATCCGGCCCCGCATAATATCGTGGTTTGGGACGTTTCGCTTATCCCGTAGTACAGGCTGGATATCAGGTTCTTAAATGGTCTGCGCTGTTACGTGCTCTTCCTGGCTTCGTAGTTCCCTGCTCACCCTTGGCACACGCTGCTTAGAGGTTAAGCGCTCTCTCTTGTGGGTTCATGCTCTTTAGTACTACCTCTTTCGCGGCTGAAATCTATTCCCTGTTCTCAAACGCTTACATAGGCACCGGCTTCGTCGTATATAGTATTTCATGGCCGTTGGCCTTCCATCGCCGGTGTTCTAGCCGATTTGTGCTATTCCGTGGTTTGGTGCCTCCCCGAAGTCGTGTTGTTCCGTCGCCCGTGTATCGCGCTCTCCTGGTGAGATTCCATCGACTGCGCTACGACGCTATCGAGCAATCGCGGTGTGGTAATGACATTTATGGTACTGTGCTCGCGTAGTGCATCTGCGTTGCCCGTGTTATCGTGCTTTACAATGGCATCGTGCTCCACGGTGTGCAATCGTGGACACCCCCCGTGTATATCGTGGCTGGTCCGCCGTCTGTGCAATTGTGTTCTCATGTTCTACTGTCCTCCGTGGATCGGTAAGCTTAAGCTGTACACTGGTATGGTTTTCCGTGACTCGGTGATTTCGCGTGGCTGCGTGCTCTCCGATGGTTTTAGTAGCTAGCCCAACGTCCATGCTGTCGTGTTATTTCTGGTGTCGGGGCTGGTCTGTCGTCTGTCTTATCGTCAGCTATCATAGTGTAGCTCTCCGTGGATCGGTGAGCTCCTGTTCTACTCAGGCATCGTGCTCCAAAGATTGATGATTTCTGATTTCCCGTGTCTGGCCTCCCGCGGGCTCAGGTTGGTCGGTTGGCTGTGCTCCATGTTTACCCGTGGTGTTGTTGGAGAATTGTTTCTGTGCACGCTCATCGGTACGTGTTCTACTGTGGCTTCGAACATCCGTGCTCTTCCGTAACCCGTGCTTTGTAGCAGACTGGGGTGTCTTTATATGTAGCTCCCTTCCGTGGCCCGTACGCTCCCGTCATATTCTTGTCCCTCTGTCCTTTTGATGGCTGTGTGCTCTTCCGTCTTCCACGCTACGCATATAACTTTGTAATTTGCATCGGGTAAGTCTTCTATCATCGTCCATGACCTTCCGTGTCTCGTGTTGCTCGTCTATCCCATCGTCTACATAGTGTGGGTCGGGGTTACTTCGTTTTCGTGTTCTTGCTTAATCACGTGCCTCCGCGCTAACTTATTCACAAGCGCCGTTCCCATTTTTTATGTACGCTACATATATATGTTGAAAAGTTTGCACAATATCTTAAGGTAGCACACTATTTTTTTCCTGGGGGTGCAGGGGTGTAAGCCACAATAGTCATATTTTAAAGTTTTTACATTATTAATAATAGTAAGGGGGAGTATGGCGCCAACCGCAACAGCTCCAAGTCCTCCTGCTCAGTAATCAGAT
>NW_003303299.1:10291-13604 GCF_000142945.1 Phytophthora infestans T30-4 | reverse complement strand
AAAAAAAAAAAAAAAAAAAAAAAAAAAAAAAAAAAAAAAAAAAAAAAAAAAAATAAAACAAAAAAAAGAAAAAAAAATTAGAAAAACCTAAAAAACCATCTTATTATTTTCCAAATAAAGTAATTAAAGGTTTGGATTGAGGGCGGACATATAAGTCACAAAAGCCTTACAAAAATTTGCAGCGCTCCTACGACGATTATGGTACGTGTGTGCACGTTGGCGCCTCCTATTTATGCTAATTTAACGCGTGCACAGGGCAGCGTACTTTCGTGTGGCCCTGACATACCGCAGCTGAAAATGAAAGCAAAATGAAATTTGAGTGGTGCATTTTAAGTACGATGTGTTGACCCACATACGAGTGTGTACACCACATATTGCAATTTTAGCGAATCGAGGCCACTTTCGCTGTGCTCGGCAGCCAGTAGAATGCCCGCATTTGCGTTACATTAATTAGCCCTAGCCCGTGACAGACAGACGGACAGACACCAGACTCCACTAGATGGGGTAGACTAGTCGTTCGCCGCCGCTACGCGGCGGAGTGGCATGGTTTGTTGGAGATGAGGTGGCCGCAACTTTAGTGCCTCTTGGTGTCGCGTACTTTGTGAGCGTCGTTCACCCCAGTAGGTCTTGGCTTCGTGTATTTAACCACTTACCATTCCGTAGTCTCATGTGGACCCGTATAATAGCGTGGTTTGGTACCCCGTACTACAGGTTGGATGTTATGTTCTTCAGTGGCCGGCGCTCTTTCCTGCTCATCCCGGCTTCGTGGTTCCTGCTCACCCAGGGCTCACGCTGTTCAGCGGTTATGTCCTCTCTCTTGTGGGTTCATGCGCTTTAGTACGGCCTTTTCGTAAATGCTAACTTTTCTCTGTTCTCAAACGTTTATGTGGGTTGCACTGGCTTCGTGGTAGATACTATTTCGTGGTCGTTGGCCTTCCATCGCCGGTGCTCTAACCAAAGGGTGCTATTCCGTGCTTTGGTGCCTCCATGCAGTCGTGGTTCCGTCGCCCGTGCATCGTGATCTCCTGATGAAGTGTCATCGACCGCGGAATCACGCTATAGTGCAATCACGGTGTGGTAATGCTGTCTATGGTATTGTGCTCGCGTAGTGCATCTGCGTTGCCCGTGTTATCGTGTTCTACAATGGCATCGTGCTCCACGGTGTGCAATCATGGCCACCCCACACGTGCCCCCTCCCTCTCCCCCCCCTCGTGTTTTTTGTGGCTGGTCCGACGTCCGTTAAATCGTGTTCCCATGTACTACGGTTCTCCGTGGCTCGGTAAGCTCAGGTTCTACACTTGTATCGATCTCCGCGGCTCGAAGATTTTCTGACTATAGCTCCGCGGCTGCGTTCTCCCATGGCATAGTGGCCCAGACCCCTCCTTTCCTCGTTTTTTTTTGTGGGGGGGCCCCGGTGGAACCTGCGCTTTGTGGCCTTCCTAATTTTACGCGGCTTTCGCGGGTCTCACCGCTTGTTATCCTAAGTGAATTCCGTGCTTTGTAGCAGCTACGTGTTCTAGCCCGGTTTTAGGTAGAAAGTCTAACAGAGTCCGTGACTCTCAGTGCTTTCATAGATTTACATGTTAATTGCATCGGCCCGCTTCCGTGCTTTGTAGCTCTGTGCTCATATTTGTTTCCCCTCCATCGTACATACTGTTTCTTTCTGCCCTACAAATCCAGTTCGATAAGCTCGCACCTTCACCTAGGCTCACGCCCTGTCCTAAGCTCCCATACAACGCACCTAAACACGAAAGTAATTATGACCAATGGAAAACGTTTATTTTTAGCCAATCATTTTTTCTGGTGATTACGCGGATGTGTTTGTTGCGCTGGCGAGGTTTCCAGCGACGACGGCGGCGATTAATGCGCTCCTGGACAACACGCCGCGGCGGTTGTGGGGGCCCCATAGCGGCGGCAACTAAGGCCAGGCTTTGTTGGCGCGAATCAGTGGCTGGCTTCGGTTCTGGTGTGCGTGGGCGGTGCCAAAACGCCTGGCTGTATGGACCAGAGGCGCACGCGATGCACCTGCGGGCACCCGCTCGAACCTCGCCCTGTGCGAATGCATCCCATGCTAAGAATTGTTCGCAACAGGCGCACAGCCGGAGCTGCAGCCCGAGACCGTCTGGCTCGAGCGGGGGGTGCACAATGACCGCCTGGCACGTCGATCACATGGGAGGTAAACGTTCCATTGGAAAAATGTTTTATTAGAAACGTTTTTATTAAATTAGTAATATTATTTTTTAAGTATTAAACTAAGTATTTCAAAGTGTTGAATTACTACTTTGCTAAAATGCGATCCAGTGGTGTCGCCAGGGTCTAAAAAAAATCAACAGCGCCTACGACGATATAATAGTACCGGTGTGCACGTCGGCGAAGCCTACCATGCAAATTAACCCGCACACACGCAGCGCCTTCGCGTGGCTTGACATACGCAGCTGAAATGAAAGCAAATGGAAATTTGGAGCGTTACATTTGAGTTAGACGAGTTGTGAGAACCACATTAACATGTGTGTAACACCACATAATGGCATTCTAGGCCAAATGGACGCGCGCCTTTCGCTGCGTCTCGGCAGCAGTTAGAACGCGCGTATTTGCGTTACCTACCCTCGGACGGACTGACAGACGCACACCAGACTCCACTAGGGGGGTAAGACTAGCCGTTCGCCGCCGCTACGCGGCGGAGTGGCATGGTTTGTTGGAGATGAGGTGGCCGCAAATATAGTGCTTCTTGGTGTCGCGTGCTTTGTGGGCGTCGTTCAACCTAGTACGTCGTGGTTTCGTGTAGTCAACCACTTAACTATCCGAAATCTCATGTGGCTTTGTACAATATCGTGGTTTGGTACGTTTCCGTTACCCCGTACTACAGGTTGAATGTCGTGTTCTTCAATGGGCTGTGCTCTTCCGTGTTCTACTTGGTTTCGTGGCTCTCTGTTCACCCGTGGTCCACGCTGTTTGTGGATATGCGCTCTCTTTTGAGCTTATGCACTTTAGTACAGCCTCTTTCGTGGCTCCTAGCTATTCTCTGTTCTCAAACGTTTACGCGGGCTGTACCGCTTTCGTGATACATAGGCATTCGTGGCCGTTGGCCTCCCATCGCCGGTACTCTAACCAAAGGGTGCTATTCCGTGCTTTGGTGCCTCCATGCAGTCGTGTGGCTCCGTCGCCCGTGCATCGTGATCTCCTGATGAAGTGTCATCGACCGCGGTATCACGCTATCGTGCAATCGCGGTGTGGTTATGCTTTCTATGGTATTGTGCACGTGTAGTGCATCTGCGTTGTCCGTGTTATTGTAACTGTACGATGCCATCGTGCT
>NW_003303299.1:3606-10191 GCF_000142945.1 Phytophthora infestans T30-4 | reverse complement strand
TTCTGTTATTGTGTTTTACAATGGTATAGTGCTTTGTAGTCTGCAATCGTGGTCGCTCCCTCGTGCTTCTATGCCTGATCCGCCGTCCGTGCAATGGTACAATCGTTTTCCGTGGCTCAGTGATCTTAAGCTCTACACTGGTATCGTGTCCCGTGGTTCAGTGATCTCCAGCCTATATATATAGCTCCCGTGCTGCGTTCTCCCATGTTTTAGTGGCTGGATCACCGTCCACGTAATCTTGTTCTTCGTGATTTCGTGGCTGGTATGGTGTCTGTGCTATCGTGTTCTTCTGTGGTATCGCGCTCCGTGGCCTGGTGAGTATCGGTTCTACCCTGGTATTGTGTTTCAATACTCGACAACCTCCCGTTAATGGTCTTCCGCGGCTTCATGTTTGGTCGGTCGACTGTGCTCCGTGTTCTACCGTGGTGCTACGGGAGAATTACTGTCCATGCACTCTTACCGTTACGTGCTCTACAGTGCCTTCGAAGTAGCGTGCTCTTCCTTAGCCGTGCATTTCAGCATGCTGGGGTGTCTATGTATTTAAGTTCCTTTCCGTGCCCGTACGCTCCCGTCATATTCTTGTCCTTCTGTCCTTTTCATGGGTATGTGCCCTATCGTCTTTCGCGCTACGCGTACAACTTTGTGGTTTGCATCGGCTAAGTCTTCTATCATCGTCCATGACCTTCCGTGCTTCGTGTTGCTCTTCTATCCCATCGTCTACATAGTGTGGGTCGGTGTTCTTTCGTGTTTCGTGTTCTTGCTGAGTCACGTGCCTCCGCGCCAGCTGAATCACAAACGCTGTTCCGATTTTGTTTGATGTACATAGCATATATTGCTGGAAAGTTCACACAATATGTTAAGGTCGCACACTACGTGCAAAAATACAGAGGAAGATGATACTTTTCCCCGGAGGCAGTGTGGAGTGCAGGGGTGTAACCCACAATAGTCATTTTTTATTTTTTCACATTATTATTAATAGTAATACAATTGTTATTTATTATAAAACGCTGATATTATAATAATGTGTACTACTACTACAACAAATAGCTGCAAGGAAAAATAGGAGTTGTCTTGATAATAGTACTACTCAAAACAGCATTGTAAGTTTAATTTCTAAAAAAGTACTATGAAGCCTAAAATATCATTCTATATTCAATACCTACTAAAGTTGCGATTGAGGCCTAAACATAAGTCACCAGGGCCTACAAAAAATTTCAACAGCTTCTACGACGATATTGTATGTGTGTGCACGTCGGCGCCTCCTATTAATGCTAATTAACGCGTGCACAGGCAGCGCCCTTCGCGTGGCCTTGCATACCGCAGCTGAAAATGAAAGCAAAATGAAATTTGAGCGGTGCATTTTAAGTACGAAGTGTTGATCACATACAGTGTGTACACCACATAATTCGATTTTAGCCAATCGACGCCGCCTTCGCTGCGCTCGGCAGCCAGTAGAACGCGCGTATTAGCGTGAGGATTATTAACCCTAGCCCGTTACGGACGGACTGACGGACGGACAGACACCAGACTCCACTAGGGGGGTAAGATAATTATGGTAACTCCAAAATCGGTAAAATTAATACAGTGATAATATCACCTGGTAGACCAGTTCAAATTAAAAAATTATCTAATATTTCCTTCTTTCACACTATCATATTATTAAAAATAAAAACTTAATACTAGTTGATTTGATATTTTTTATAAAGATTGCGTTGTCGTTTTCAATCCACCAATCATATTGCGTAAGCGTTCGACTAGCTGAAGTATTACTAATCAGCATGGAGTCTGGGGCAAATGTGAGAGTGGGGGCCTTCAGAAAATGACGCAAAGCACAATTCAATAGGCATTTGCGTGCGAAATACGATAGCCAACAAGTGCATTTGTGACGATATTTGCTATTCAAATCTCTAAAAGAAAATTACACAAATTTGCCACCAGCTTGCTCGAACCTCGCCGATGGCAGTAAATATTGCGTTTGCGACAAAATCAGCTACGCACCAACGCCGCTGTAGGAAGGTTTTGTTGCTGCACCTTCTTAGAAGTAGCTTTAAGGAGCAGTGTAGCAGAAGATCGACGAAAAAGAGCTTTATGACAGCTTTGTAGCGGTGGTGTCGCTGCCACCTGCTTCGTTCGAGGTTCTTCTAGCCGAGTTTTCCAAGAACTACACGGCTAAGTGGCGTCCCGGTCAGCGCGGTCGCCCTCCTAATTTACGCTTTCTACAAACCCAAGCATGTAAAGCGTCTCAGGCATGGTCCACACCCTTCCTAAACCTACACAAACTCGATTTTTGCGTCTGGCATAGCTGTGACGTATTTGTTGTCACAAATCGGTAGTTGGATAAAGAGACGTTGTTCTCGTCTCCACAAAATGTGTCGACGCAAAATCGTTGTACCTCATTTATGGTACAGCTATCAGTGTCCACTTCTAGTTACTCCTGCCATGAGCCGCCGCAATGCTGGAAGAGGACGGGACTTCACTACACTCCAAGTTGAACGTACGTACCATAGTGCATCACAAACAGGATCTCACTAATACATTTAGCGCTGCGTTTACTATTGCAGGCCTCTTATCTCTCGTTGAGCAGTTTCTCCCGCTCGGATCGGCTCAATGGGATGATGTCCACTACGCTTACAATCGGAACCTTCCTGCTACTGAGGTGCCGCAGCTCGACTCAGAGTCGTTGCGTCGCAGGTTCTACGCTTTGAAGAACGCTAAAAAGCCGACAGGTGAGTGATTCTATTGTGTGCTGTAATACCATCGTCCATTCTTATTGCTATGTAGGCGATCCATCGTGTCCCCAGAGATACGACGAGCAAAGCATGCCTTTAGAGAAATCGAGAGCAAATGCAGTGTGGTGCAACTAGATGATGACGAACAGGAAACAATTTCATCAGAGCCACTTATCACAGAGAGCCAGGATCTCCCGTCAGTTACGTGCCAAGCATCTGCCCATTCCGGAGGAGGCAATCTGTACCCCAACTTCGGCATCGATGGAGGGGTGACTGGTGGGGATGTTGACGAAGCATTTGGCGACACTACTGATCAGCAGGAAGATGGCGCTAGCGCGGGATCCGGTGTCACTCCCAGTGAACCGATGCATAAGTTAAGTACACCACAAGGTAATTAAACGCGAGACGCTTTATTTATATTGGTGTATGTCGTTTTACTAATTGATAATGCAATTAACATGTAGTAGATCTCAAAGCTTCAGTTCGCACCGGAAAAACACCAGCGGAATTAGCGCAAATAAGTAAGATGATGAAACGACAGCGACAAGAGAGCGTGACCTTGTCACACATCGCTAAAGACACGCCGAAAAATCGACGACATGCTACAGCAGCTTGCACCAGCCCAAACCATGAGCTGCCGCAGCTGCTAGTTGTTATAGAAAGAGCCGTGCCCAGCAACGCCAAACTTCAATATCCGCAAGGAAAAGGAGACCCGTGAAGAAAAACGTGAGGCTGAGCGAATTCGGGTCAAGAAACACGAGAGCTTCGTGAGAACGAGCGCGCTGAGCGCGAATCCCAACGTCACGTAATGCTCATGACTATGCTTGCTGTTGCAATCAGTAAGAAGTAGATTTGGCTACACAGGATTACTCTACAGCGAATAGAGATGCAATCGGGAGCCGCGTAAGTGTTTTTTTATTATTATTATCGAAAGACTGATCGAATCTGACTAATACCTGTACGGCACACTCGAAAGTTACATAGTCTGTAAATGTTGTCCAGACGGATTAGACGTGTGTCTGCATTGTATGGAAGCGGTAGTAGAAGCCGACGATAGCATTTTTAAGCCGACCCCATTCCCCGTTTAGCAGCTTGGCGAAGTGATGAAATGGCATTATGTAGAGCCATCAAAGCCACGTGGCATTCGGGCGACGCACGCTCCAGGTCACCGTTCTTTAGTGGGGTAATTATTTTCCCAACTGTATCATTTGCTACAGGAAAAGCAGAGTCGGCAGCGACGCCAGTTCCAGGAGCGGTGAACGCAGGGTTTGAAAGCTTCGCTTGCAACTGCCGGCTCGTTTCGCCGTCATTCCAGGAACCTGGGCAATTATGGTGGCCCCATATTAAGGTTCCATCTACACCATAGCAGAGCGTACCGGTTACCAAAGTACTGTGTAGCCAGCCTACAAGTTAAAAAGGCTGAATATTAGCACCAGGTTTGCAAATACAATACACTATTCGCGCACCATTGTAGTGAGCGTTCTGAAGGTCCGCATTAGTAGGTTGCTGAACGTGATAATTCTTTCCATCGATGAATTCTCAAAAGCAATTGAATCCATTTTCGTGTCAATCACTCTCAATCCGTGTGCATACAAATCCTCATATGAACTCATTTTAACCAATCTTACCCATCTCAGAATGAACATTGACCAATCACACATGCGAGGGTTTTTAAAGAAGAACCTAACTGTTAATTTTTTCCGGACCGGAGAAATAGACTTCGTTGGGCTTGTCAGGGGTAGACAATTTTGTGTACACATGCCACACAAATTTTCTTATACTACAACAGGCATGCCCTTTCAGAGAGGCCGCGATAGGGTATGGCAATGGCTTTTTTTCTGATGCCAATTGTATACATTTCGCACGGGACGCATCCGGAGCATGCGCACGTTTGAAAACATCTGCGCTTCACGATCGAATCTACCGTGAAGCTATCTGCTCTACTGGTGCGAAAGGCCCACAGCGCACGTGTGACTACCAAGGCTATAGGCACACGTAATTTATGAATAGTCTGTTTTTGTCCAACGTAATATATTTGTTTTGGTTATTGTATGCAGAATGGACATCTCCGAGCTCCTATCGACACAGGATACGTGTGTGACAATTGTCACCACGACTTTGGGCGGTCGGACCACCTACGGCTGCACCAGCAAGGACGCTGCCGCGGTATCCCTGCGCCCCCCCCCCCGTGCCAGCTTTGTGACGTGTGTTGGCATTGGGTCAAGGGGAACAGGCACCATGTCACGCGCCATCAGCGAGGAAGTAGGTGCCGCAATCTCGCCGATCGCATCGAGCACCGGAGCCAGCTGGCTGCAGCGAGGCGACAATGCGACGCAGCATACCACCGAGAGCGACGTCGTCTGCAGCGGGAGTCCGTTGAAACCCAAGACCAGCTGGTGGGATGCAAGATTGGTTGAACTAGCTGCTCGAGTCGGATGATAGGCATGATCGGTCGGACCAGGTGGATGATTTCGACACGGACAATCCGACTCAACATGATTACACCCGAGATCAAGTTGCTCGTGATGACGATGATTATGCACAAGATCTTCTTGATCAGCTGCTGTTGACTGGAGATGATGAGCTTTTCGGACATCGTTGCCGTTCCCAGCTTTTTGGAGCTAGAACATCAAGACAATGACGACCATTAAGCGAGTCAAGGTGCACAAGAAAATCAAGTTCATCAGGAGAATGGGAAAGCGGAACACGTCCACGCACAAGGTCACCAAGAATCAAGCAAGGCTACGGGGCGCGACGGTGTTACTGATTGCGTCATATGCCTGGATCCTCTCGATGGTGAGACATGGGTGTGTGACCAAGACAGCTGTCGGCAGCCGTACCACCGTGAGTGTATCAAGCGAACAATCCCCGTTGACCCACGCTGCAGTAACTGCCGCGCCTACGTGCACCTTGAAGTTGAAGACGATGAAGTGATAATTGTCAGGCATGTGGCGGCACCACCAACGTGTGTGGTTTGCCTCAGGGTCATCACGGGCGTGGTACTGGAAGGACCTCAATGTATCCACACGGCTGACTACGAGTGTCTCGTGGCGTACAACGCTCAGTATCTGCGCAATATCCGAGCCCGTGACTTGCAGTGCCCAGCGTGTTCGCAGCCGTTCCCAGTCCCCGGTGAGCTATCCTTCAGTGATGAGGAAAACGACGAAGGATCGGAAGACAACGCTTTGAGTATGAAGAACCGGATGAGGAATCAGAAGAATCAGAAGGTGCGCAAGACGATGGAGGCAAAAGTGTTGACGAATATCACGCGAGTGACTTCAGCAGCCCTTCTGACAGCGATGAGGATTACGCCCCCTAAAGATAGGGAGTAGGCATGAGAGGTAGTGTCCTAAAATTGAAGGTGCAAATCCGTCGTTTCAATTTGTATTGGAATTTGTAAGTATCAAAAGTACAAAAAGAGACGATAGTACAATAAAGGGCGACGGTACAATAAGGGACGACAGTACATAAAGGGGCGACAGTACATTAAGGGACGACAGTACAATAAGGGACGGACGATAGTACAATAAGGGACGACGGTACAATAAGGGACGACGATAGTACAATAAAGGACGACGATAGTATAATGGAGGGGATAAGTACAACAGAGGACGATGGTACAATAAGGGACGATAGTGCAATTAAGGCCGATGGTACAACAAGAGACGACAGTATGGTACAGTCAGGGACGTCAGTACAATTAAGGACGATTGCACACCGCTACTTTACTGGCTCTCCTTCGGTTACGAACTGCTGCAAGGATCTTGTTGACGGTGAGTTCCTCGCCAATGAAGGTTGCGAAGTCCTTCTCGAACTTGTCTTGGTCATCGTCGTACTGCTCGCGAATGAACTCGGA